>NW_028270160.1:65302173-65578495 GCF_037043375.1 Chiloscyllium plagiosum
CCACACACACAGCCCCCCCCCACACACACAGCCCCCCCCCACACACACAGCCCCCCCCCACACACACAGCCCCCCCCCCACACACACAGCCCCCCCCCCACACACACAGCCCCCCCCACACACACAGCCCCCCCCCCACACACACAGCCCCCCCCCACACACACACAGCCCCCCCCCACACACACACAGCCCCCCCCCACACACACACAGCCCCCCCCCACACACACACAGCCCCCCCCCACACACACACAGCCCCCCCCCACACACACACAGCCCCCCCCCACACACACACAGCCCCCCCCCACACACACACAGCCCCCCCCCCACACACACACAGCCCCCCCCCACACACACACAGCCCCCCCCCACACACACACAGCCCCCCCCCACACACACACAGCCCCCCCCCACACACACACAGCCCCCCCCCACACACACACAGCCCCCCACCCACACACACACAGCCCCCCACCCACACACACACAGCCCCACACACAGCCCCCCACACACACACACACAGCCTCACACACACACACACACACAGCCCCACACACACACACACACACACAGCCCCACACACACACACACACACACAGCCCCCCACACACACACACACACACAGCCCCACACACACACACACACACAGCCCCCCACACACACACACACACACAGCCCCCCCCACACACACACACACACAGCCCCCCCCACACACACACACACACACAGCCCCCCCCACACACACACACACACAGCCCCCCCCCACACACACACACACAGCCCCCCCACACACACACACACACAGCCCCCCCCCACACACACACACACACAGCCCCCCACACACACACACACACAGCCCCCCCCACACACACACACACACAGCCCCCCCCACACACACACACACACACAGCCCCACACACACACACACACAGCCACACACACAGCCCCACACACACAGCCCCACACACACAGCCCCACACACACAGCCCCACACACACAGCCCCACACACACAGCCCCACACACACAGCCCCACACACACAGCCCCACACACACAGCCCCACACACACACACACAGCCCCACACACACACACACAGCCCCACACACACACACACAGCCCCACACACACACACACAGCCCCACACACACACACACAGCCCCACACACACACACAGCCCCACACACACACACAGCCCCACACACACACACAGCCCCACACACACACACAGCCCCACACACACACACAGCCCCACACACACACACACAGCCCCACACACACACACACAGCCCCACACACACACACACACAGCCCCACACACACACACACAGCCCCACACACACACACACAGCCCCACACACACACACACAGCCCCACACACACACACACAGCCCCACACACACACACTCGGGCCCCCCCCCTGCGTCCCCACCCTCGGGGGCCCCCCCCCCTCGGCCCCACACACACACACACACAGCCCCACATGCGCAGCTCCCCACACACACACGCAGCCCCCCCCCCCCACACACACACACGCAGTACCGTCCCACACACGCAGCACCGTCCGCGCGGAGCCCCCCCCCCCCCCACCTTTTACTGCAACCTTTTGACAAGTTCCACATTTGCAACACCCCTGTATAGAACTCCAAGAAAAGTGTGGGGAGGGCGGGAGGTCAGTCATTTGGAGATGGTACCTGTTTAATCACTGTAAACAAAAGAAGTGTTCCCTGTTGGAAACACGTCTTTGATGTAATGTTTCTATCGGGACTTTGAGATCTCCTTCGGATAATCCGATTGTTGGATAATTGGTATTCGGATAATCAATGTTCCTCTGTACTCAGCAAATGGAATGAAAGTGACATTAACCATACTATTTTCTGAACTTCACAAAGATCCCTCAAATCGTGATCTCATTACAGTTTTGGTTCAAATACGGTCAGAAAAGCTCAATCTAGAAATGAGTTGACGAAGCCAACATAATTGGGAATCGAGGCAAAACTCTCGACTGATTGGAGTCATGCCTAGTTTAAAAGGAGATGGTTACGGGTATTTTTGAGGTCATCATTTAAACCCTGGGGTATCGGTGGAGAATCTTGTATCCAAGGCCCAATTCTGTTTGCCTTATATATTTGCTCAAAGATGTGGGTGTCACTGACTGGGGCAGCATCCATTGCCCCACTCCTAATTGTTCTGGAGAAGGTGTAATTGAGTGTCTGTCTGGTGTAGATACGTTCACAGTGCTGTTAGGGAGTGACTTCCAAAATATTATCCCAGTGACTGTGATAAATTAGCGATACAGTTCCAAGTCAGAATAGTGTGCATTTTGAATGGAACAAGGGCAGTGGTGCTCCCAGGTATCTGCTGCCCTTGTTTAGGGGGGGAAATAGTCTCCAGCATTACAGCTGGGATGTTGTCAGGTCCCAAGGCCCTTGATGTATCTGGTTTATTTGTGCATCTCTCAATTTATGATTTGATTTATTGTTGTTACATGTACCAGGATTCAGAGAAAAGTGGTGTTTTGCATGCCAGACAGGCAAATGGTGCCGTACAAAGTGCATCATGAGAAGAACAGAATGCAGTGTTAATACTGCAGAGAAGTTGGAGAGTGAGAGAGATTGACATTAACATCTGTTCAAAAGTCTGATGGCAGTGACAGAGAATCTGTTCGAACTTGTATTCAAACTTATGCCTGATGAAAGAGGATGGAAGAGAATATAACCGGGGTGAGAGGTATTTTTGATAATGGTTGCTTCCCTGAGGCAGCGGGTAGTGTAGATGGAGTCATTGGATGGAAGACCGGTTTGTGTGTTGAATTGTGATTGTTCACGGCTCTGTAGTTTCTTGTGGCCTTGGAAAGAGCAGTTGCCATACCACACTGTGATGCATCCAGATAGAGACACCACAGAAAGAATCCTATTAAAAATTGGTAAATGTCTTTTTATGGAAATGTTGAATTTCCTTAACCTCCTGAGGAAGTAGGGGCATTGTTTTTGCTTTATTAACAGTTGTTTTGATGAACGTGGACCAGGACAGACTGGTGATCATCACTCCCAGGAACTTTATGCTCTGGACCATCTCCACCTCAGCAGCATTAATACAGACAGGGGCATGCTCTCCACTCTACTTTCTGAAGTCATTGCCCAGCTGCTTCTTTGTTGGAGAGATTCTTGTCTTTACACCATGCTTCTAAGCACTCAAACTCTCTCCTACAACTCTATTTCATCATTGTTTGAGATCTGACCTACAGTGGTGTTGTCAGCAAACTGGTGAATGGAGTTGGGGTGGAATTTGGCCACAAGGTCACGGGTGTATAAGGAGTATAGTAGGGGACTGAGTCCGCAGTGTTTCGAGGCACTGGGTGTTGAGGATTATTGTCGCTTGTCCTTACTGACTGGTCTATGGGTCAGGAAGTCAAGGATCCACTTATACAGTGGAGGAGCCACGACCTAGATCTGAGTTTGGAATTATGGTGTTGAAGGCGGAGCTGTAGTCAATAAATTTAGGAGACTGCCACAGGTCTCCTTGTTATCCAGATGTTCCAGGGATGAATGTAGGGCCAAGGAGTTGGCATCTGCTGTGAACCTGTTGCACCGGTAGGCGAATTGCAAAGGATCCACGCAGTCTGATAGGCTAGAACTGATGTGAGCCATGACTATGCTCTCAAACACTTCATAATTATGGAGGACAGAGCCACTGGGTGGTAATCATTGAGGCATTTTGCATGATTTTTCTTTTGTACTGGGATGATGATGGTCATCTTGAAGCAAGTGGGGATTTCAGATCAAAGTAAGATGAAGTTAAAGATGTCCGTGAATACTCCCACTGCCTGGCCTGTACAGGATCTGAGTGTGCAGCCACGGACTCCATTCGGACCAGTCGCTTTCTGTGGGTTCACTCTTAAGAAGGCCAACGTACTGTCTGTGGTGGTGACTGTAGGCACAGGTGCTTCCAAGGCTGTTGGGACAAGTGACAATTTTACTGATCTTCTGTTCAAAGCGAACATAGAATACATGAGCTCATCGGGTAAGGATGTATTGTTGCCCACAGTTCTGTTTGACTTCACTTTGTAGCCTGTCATGTCATGTAAGCCTTGCCACAATTTGAGTGAAGTCCATTCACTCAGCACTACTGGCTGACCTCCCGTGTTTAGGGATGGAAATGTTCGTGAAGCTGTCTCCTCCCAATAATTGTCCAACACTCGACTAGACGATAAGACTGAGACAATTAATCTGATTTATTGATTGTGAGATAGACAGAAATATCAATCACGTTATGTCACTTTATTGGGATGGCATGTGTTTTTTAGGTATTTCTGGTGCTGCTCTTCCTGTACTCTTCATTGAACCACAGTAGAATGGGCAAAATGTTGAACCAAGAGGTTATTGATGTGCAATTCTGTTGGTGAGGCCTGCAGTAGCCCATGGATATCTAGCTTTTAACTGTTGGGATCATTGTAAATCTATTATTGTTTGACATGGTGGTAGTCCCACACAATATGTGGAGGTGCCCTCATTATGAAGATGTGACTTTGCCTGTGTGAAGTCACTGCTGCTAATACTATCGTGGGAGATTGGTGAGGATGAAATAGGTTTTTCCTCTTGCAATAACTGTTTTAGAATGGGTCTGTAGCCAACTTGGTCAGCTCTGATAGTGCCAAGCCATTCATGGTAATTGGACAATGAACAATCCCATCCAGAGTCTATTCTGTGTCCTTGTCTAAAAGTATTCATCCATTTGTGTTTAACACAGGACAGTGCTCGCTCATCAATTGAGAAGGGTGAGGGAGTGGTAGTCAGCAGGATCTGCTGGAACAGTCTGTGTTCTGGAGTCAAAGCTGAGGACTTCACTCCCTCTAGCTTTGTGGTACAGTAACCTGATTACATGTTGTCATTATTTGATTGTTACTGATTTAATCACCATAATATATTTTCAGTTTAGTTTTTAAACATGAACTGAATTATGAGTTTGTTTCAGTTGCCACTTTTAGCATGAGATTGAGAACTTATCTGAGAGCGAGGCAAGGTGGAGGGAAAGTATCTCTATTTGAACATTGCTAAAGAGAGACACAAAGTCATAAAGCTTATATCAGGACAGGTAAATAAACCAAAATTGAAAAGGAGGCAATATTTTCTAGGAAGAGAATGCTAATTAGTTGGCCCATAGACTATGTAGAAATGCAATAAAACTTGTCAACTGTCAATGTTTGCTGATTTACCCCCAATTAGACAGGTACACTCTGCTCAGGGTACTACCATGGCAAATACAAGTGGGGATTGGTCATCTTCATAAGTTTTTATTAAAAAGGTGTGATGTATGCATACGTTATTTTCTGTGCTGGTATAATGCTATATATCCCAAAGATTGGCAGGCCGTGACAACAGCTCGTGCTTTGACTGAATGGGCAGAATGCTTATTGTGCTCAGCTAACCCATACTTTCAGAGCTTAGTGCCTAGCACTGCTTATAGACTAAAAGTGTGTTTCACTTGCAAATGTTGCATATATTCGCCTAAAGTACCTGCTTTGTGTGGGTAATCAGATTGCTGTTCTCACGCTGTAAATTTGTTCCCTTTCTGTGTCCCAGTTCTGTTGAGTGCTAGATGACAACATGATTTTTTTGTCACCCTTTGGAATGTTGAAGTTTCTGTATTACTAAGAAATTATTCAATTTCAGTTATTAATTTATTAATTATTAATTTTGAGTAGTTTGGAGGCAAATAAGTTGAGATAACATTAGTGTTTTTCCCTCTCCAACTCTTTTAGTTCAGTTCCTCCCCTTTCTCTCCCCTCTCTGATAATTGCTACAGATTAATTGCTTCTGGCAGCTAATGCTTGATAATTGTTCTTTTTAAACTAGTAACATGTGTGATTTGGCGGTTTCAAAAAAATAAATCTGGAGGTTTATAATGGCATCTCTGAACAAAGCAGTGGGGTGGGCTGGAGGGTTTGCCTAGCATTCTAGTTGGTAAGCACAGTGAGTGAGCAATCACTGAGCACAGAATTAATCAAGAGATCCCAACTAGAAACTCCATGGCTTTCTGAATAATCTTTCAAGCTATCAAATTCCAATGTGTCAAAATTAACTTCCACAATCCCTAATTTTCTCTCTGCACCAGATCCCCATCCCCCCAAAAAAACTGTCCAACTAGAATCCTTATTGATTTCCCTAACATCAGGTACCTTCCTGCAGCATTATATACATTGAAAGTGAGGTAGTCTTCACTGTATTTCACTTTGAGTGAGTTATGTATAAAACATATCTTTACAATACAACCTGCTAGTTTACGTGCTTTGCTCTTTCACTGGACAAGGTCTTCAGCCACTGGTCAGTGGTGCCACTTCATTTACTTTACAACCTGTAGCAGAAACAGATTGCTTTCAGTCAGGTCTCATCTAACTTGTATGTTGTTTCTCTGATCCCCAGGGTTTGGTGTGGCTGAAAGACAGGGATGCTACTAGCTGTAAACTGTGTGAAAGGGAATTTTCCATCTCTACAAGGAAGGTAAATGACACATTGATAAAGTTCCGGTGGTGGAAGAGAGTGGAAGGAGTAGGCCCAACTTCAAAATTACATCAAATTACTGGATACTGGAAATCCAAAATAAAAACAAAATGTTTCATTGTACTTGTGCTGCTTCCTGTTCTTGCCCTGAACTGGAAGGTTTCATTAGGTAAAAACAATGACTGTAGATGCTGGAAACCAGATTCTGGATTAGTGGTGCTGGAAGAGCACAGCAGTTCAGGCAGCATCCAAGGAGCAGTAAAATCGACGTTTCGGGCAAAAGTCCTTCATCAGGAATCTTATTTCATACTTAAACCTCTGCTCCACATGTTCCATCTCTGACTCTTCCCTCCTCCTTTTCAATTTCTGGCAATTGCCTACCAACTCATTGACTCATTACCTTGATTTCATTTCCTAACCTTGTGAAGTTTTCAATTAATTCTGTCTTCCCTCACATCTATTCTGATGAGGAAACCTTTCATAACGACACTTTTAAGATGGTGTCTCTGTGCCTGAACTGAGGCGTTCCACTCCACCTCAATAAACGTACTCTGTTTTCCATTTCTGATTTGTGACCTTCCCAGAACCACGAGAGGATTCCCCTCACCCTCCTCTTCCCCACCCAGCCTCCTTATGCAACAGATAATCCTGTCATTTTCCTTGCCACCTTTAGTGCAATGTTACTGCCAAGTGTATCTTCCCATCAATGTTCTGAAGAGAATGCTCCTCTTGTGACACCCTTGTCCTGTCTATAAGCCCCTCTACACTCCCACCCCTCCCCATTGCTCCTTCCCATTTAAGTTTGCAATGTAATCTTTTGCCTCCTTCCTACTATATGAGACCCGTGTGAAATAATGTTATAAGTACACATTTTTCGTTTGTGTACTGTTCACTCTGGTCTCCATGGTGGAAGATCAAAGTGATGTGTAGGGCACTCCTGCTCAGTGGGAATCTGGGCTTCTGCTGACTTGTCATTTTAATCTCTGCTGTGCTCCCACTCTGATCTCCCTATCCTCCGCTTGCTCCAGTGTAGCAATAAAACTTGAAGGCATGCTAACCTTTGCCACTTAGAGCCTTCTGGACTGTGTTAAATTCAATTTTAGATTGTACTGTCCTGTCCTGTTTTCTGTTTCCCTTCTCTTTGCTTTTTTTAAAATCTCATTTCACTTTCAGACAGCAGCTATTCATTGTTATTTATACCATGTGTAGATATCTTTTGTTGCTTTACTCGTTGTATTACCACTCTTTTTGACCATGCTGCACTACCAGCTCTTCTGTAACATAATCTCTTCTGCCCTATCACACACTTCCTCCCGCATCCTTTTGTCACTGCTATTTCCAGCATTTTTGCGTCGGAGGCTGAGGGGTGACCTTATAGAGGTTTACAAAATTGAGGGGCATGTTTAGGGTAAATAGGCAAAGTCTTTCCCTGGGGTCAGGAAGTCCTAAACTAGAGGGCATAGGTTTAGGGTGAGAGGGGAAAGATATAAAAGAGACTTAAGGGCAACTTTTTCACGCAGAGTGGTATGTGTATGGAATGAGCTGCCAGAGGATTTGGTGGAGGCTGGTACAATTACAACATTTAAGAGGCATTTGGATGGGTATATGAATAGGAAGGGTTTGGAGGGATATGGGCCGGGTGCTGGCAGGTGAGACAAGATTGGGTTGGGATATCTGGTTGGCATGGATGGGTTGGACCGAAGGGTCTGTTTCCATGCTGTACATCTCTATGACTCTGAGAGCGAGGTCATTCATAAGTCATTTTCTGCTCAAAGCAGACACCTAGAATTTCCTATCCACTTTGTGACCACCAAAACATGCTGAGGCAGGAGCAATTGGACATTTCAAAACCAAACTTGATAATGTTTTGTGGGTGAAGGTATTCAGATTTAGCAAACCAAGGTGGGTTGTTGCAGTCACGATATAGTTCAGGAATGATCCAGTTTATATGCAGGCTTAGGAAATTGGATGGCTTCCTTCCTGGTCCTGTAAATAATTTCATCAAATAGTGTTGCTCTCACTTCAGACAGGATGAATTTTCAACTTTGGTCAAATGCAGTCGGGTTGATGAAACCTGTTGTGAACCAACTGCAGAAAAATACATCCCATTGAGTGAATGCACAGTGGAAATCTGTTCTTAACTTGGTACTTACCCCAAATTGAGTGTGTCCGGTGAGTGTTCAAAGGGGATTGCGTGAAAGAACCTTTGTTTTGTGTCTGATTCCATGCTGTACCTGCATTGCAAGTGTTTGTTGGGGGCAATGCAGTGTGAGTTTAGTTTCAGCTTAGAATAGAGAGCTTTACTTTGAGTTTAAAGTGGGGGGTGAGCTTTGCTCAGTTGCTGGTTGCAGGATGCCCAAAGAATGTTTGATGGGATGTGTAGTGGGAGCTTTAGTTTCAGTTTAAGAGTAGAGGAAGATTTACTTTCAAGAATAGAGAGAACTCTAACCCCATACTGTCGAGGTATGTGTTTGATGTGGAGGGAAGTTTACTCTGCATCTGGCCTTGTGCTATCGCAGTCCTGGGGGTGTTTGTTGGGAACAGTGTAGTTGTGGTTTTGCTTTACTGTAACTCATTATTGTCCCTGTCCTGGGAGTGTTTGATGGGGTCAGTGTAGAGAAAGCTTTACTTTATCCTAATCCTATACTGTACCTGTCCTGGAAGTACTTGATACAACAGTTTCCTGCATTAGCAAATTGTATTTGCTTTGAGAATAAGAAATGGCAAAAGTGCTTGTTGCCTTGTGAAGAATGCTTCCTAGATACTCAAGTCATACAATTTAAGATTAATTCGAAATTCTTGTTCAACTTTGTAGTTCAGGGACTTGTTTTAGAAATATTTGTCATGCTGCAGTTTATTCCCACTAGTGTTCCAACCTCCTTGTGTTGGCACTGCCTGAGGTTTGTGTTCTGACTTGGCACATTCCTCAGCACTTCCCTGTACCTTAAACTAAAGAAAATCAAAGAACTGTGGATGCTGCAAGTCCACTCCAAATGTAGACAGTTAGTTCCAGCAAAAGCTCGCAGCAGATTCCACTCCTGCTTTCAGTTTTCTAGCCTGAGGAATGTAACTGGAAGTTTAGGAAGTTCTACTCCAGCAATGTTGTCTCCCCATTCTCTCAAGTTCTGGAATCTGTATCGATCTTATCTGAGACTTTCTTTTGAATCCCTTCAATTGTTCCCCTCCCCACCTAAATTCTGAAACCGCCATTATCAATGTTATAAATCGATATAATTAGTAATCACTTCCCTTTCCACATGTCACATAAGAGACCCCAGCATTTCATCCATGATAGTATCTGTGATTTGTCTGACATTAGATTGGTTTTGTAAAAATATTCAACTAATTTTTGTCAAAACTGAAGTCACTTTATCTCTCGCTCCCATCATAAGCTCCACTCCCTACCAGTTGACTCCATGCAACTCTTGGAAATTGCCTGAGGTTGAATTAACATTGTCATATTTGATGCTGAGATGAACTTGCACTTTCATATGTTATAATCATCCAATACGACCACATTGCCAACTCTGTATTACATCAGCTGCTGTTGAACCCCTCATTAATGCTTTGAACTATTTCAATAGTGCCCTTCCAACTCCATCTTCTAAATTTCAGCTCAACCAAATTCTGCGATATCAGCCCTCTTCACCTAACATCTCTGATCTGGCTGACCTATTGCTCTAAAATGTAAAATTATCTTCATTTTACAATTTGAACACAGTCATATTTCCTTTTACCTCTACAATATGCTGCAGTCTTACACTAATTCTGCTTCCTTCAAATCCTGGCCTCTGATCCATTGCTAATTCCTGCCACAACCACTACTAAAAGCCCTAAATATATGAATTTCCTCCCTCAATCTCACCATCTCTGTAAATTTATATGGGTACAGCATTCAGAAAATAGAATCAGGAGTGGTCCAGTTGAACCTACCCCACCATTCTATACAGTATGGTTGATTGAACACAATCTATCCCTAAAATACTGTACCTAAACCACTGTTATCTGACCACACTTTTCGAACTGTTTGCTGCTTAATACATAAAATGTCATTTGGGATGTTTTTTCATGTTAAAGCCATCATTGAAATGTTGCTGATGAGGTGAAAGCTTTGATTTCTTAATGTATATTCAGTATGTAATTGTAACACTATTAATGTGATTTGTCTTTATCCTAACTTTAGCATCACTGCAGAAACTGTGGGGAAATCTTCTGCAACGCCTGCTCCGACAATGAGCTCCCTCTACCTTCTTCACCAAAACCTGTGCGTGTGTGTGACACCTGCCATGCATTGCTCTTACAACGATGTTCCTCCACCACGTGAACTTCCAGGCCCAACCTTGTGCTGCTAGACAGAATTTGCATTTTTAGATAACTTTTTTCCTACAAATGCCTGTCACTTCCCATCAGAAATGCTGTGCAACTAATAATAAGTAGGCAGAGCTGTTGTTTTTGTGTAAACTGTTGTAAACTGACCTGCTAAAAACAACCAAGCATTATTAATGGAACCTCTTTCACCTCTAGTGAAGTACAAACAAATACTGGATGTTCTCCTATCCATGAGAAAATTGAAATGGAGAATTATGTTGCTGTCAGTAAATAGCAACTCGTGCCAGGTCTCTCTCTTTCTCTCTCCCCCCCCCCCCCCCCCCCCGGTTGTTTCATTCAGTTTCTCACATAACCTGAGGATGGAGATGGTGGTCATATATGTTTTGAATTTTAAGGTGCTGGTGTGAGCAAGATGGAGTTGTTGGGGAACTGTACTGTATTCTCGTTTGCTCCTCTGGCTCTAATCTGTGACCTGGGGATGCTGCCTAGACACTGCAAGAGACCACCATGATGAGATGATATGTACATCTGACATATTTAATGTAATAGTTCTTCTTGGGCTTGCAATGATCAACATTCCTGTATTTGAGTTTGTTTTATAGATGGTTTAATAGTTTTATACCAGTATACTTCAAGTTATTGGGCAGTGCTGCACTCCTCCAAAACAGACTGACACTCAATTCCAAGCAGCAGTCTGCAATAATTTTCATTTAACAGAGTAATTACTGTATTTAAATCACTAATTCAGTGTTTGCTTGAGAAGTCAAACTGCCTTTCAGACTGCACTGAGGCACAGGTAATGGGGTAGAATATTTCTTAACTTCTGGATTCATTTGATTGTTTAACATCACGGTATAAGTGGAAAGTGATGTGTGTATTAATGTTGTGGCAAGTGATTTTATATTAAAATCTGCCTGTTCAAAAAAAGGGTCATGAAAAAAATACACAACACCACTAGTTTTCCAAGTACAGACTGAAGGCAAAGGTGAGTTTTTGCTGGTTGTGATCTGACCACATGACATATATAGCAAAAACCATTACTCCACTTGAACCAAGAAAGTTGAGATATGTTTGAGTAAACAGAGGCTGAGAACTTGGATTCTAATCCAATTTGTTTGCATTGACTTTGATTTTGGAATGTTAAATAATGGGCAAGAAAGAAAATGCACAGAACAGATTGTGAAGAAATCCACTAGAAAACCCTTTACAACTGTCAACTCTAAAAGCATATTAGCTAATTAACTACAATATTTGATCTGAAATCCAGCAGGAATACTGCTTTCACAACTAAACTGCTCTTCACAGGAATACGTATTAGAAATTCTCAAACCTGTGAGCAGGATAATTGATCAGTCTCCTTTAGGCTGATATCTGTGCAAGTCTCTAAAAGCAGCACTTGTTCTCCACAGCTGTGCAACTTTTTTTCTTAACTGACCCACTTTGCAATTAGAATCCATAATTGAATCATATGCTATACTGTAAAAGTATCTGGTTCTAATTACTTAGAACAGGCTTTAAAATTAAGGGGCAGTTGGGGAAAAAACCTATCATAACTAATCCTTCAATTGATATTTCATATTACCATTCAGCCTCAACCTCTAAGTTGTCATCTCTAGCCCTTCCACATTCAGATGAAATTCCTCACTCCCTGCAACCTTTCATCAATTCCTAAAATTTGTGCCAATTAAAGCTAAACCAGATTGTAAAGATTTATCATATATTCTTACTTTTCCCCCCTCTTTTTGCTAGCAGAATGGTGCAGTCAACTCAGTACGTTTGTGTTTCTTTGGTTAGGATAATGCATCATGATTCAGTGCTGGTGTGATAAAACATAGACCTTACATTCCAGTATCAAACAGCACATCACTGACTACATTTGCAAATTTTAGAACAATGTTCAACAGGGGGCATTTAAGCAATTCAGTGTGCCAAAAATTAAACTAGCAACCAATTTTAAAAAGCCAGGCTCACAACATCACTTTGTTATGCTTGCTGGCTAGATATTTAGTCCAGGAAATGTCTGTAAACAAGAGCAACATGTTCAAGTATTAGCTTTTTCGGAATTAAAGAAGATTGGTGAATTTGGCAGCAGCACACATCTTAGTTGGGTACAGTAGAAACTGCTATGCTCAAGTATTCTTGAGTTTACCTTATTAAGCAATAGGTAGGTTTTATTCTGACTAAATGTACCTTGATCAGCACCTACAAACTATAGAACCATGGCATGTGTTTTAAAACTTTTATTACACTTGAATATGAGAATTTTCTTCTTACCCTAAAAAGGAAATTGAAGTCAAAAATGAAATCTGAAGGAACATTATCACAAACAAACTATTGTGTACAGATCCCATTATAGCAACAGAGCAGGGGTATTGACTCAGAACAGTACGTCCTGCAGATTATTAAAACAAAAAGTCTACGTGGCCAGAGTTGCCTTAGGGCTGTGTACAACTACTGGTACATCCGCCAGGCTCCACTCCCACCCATGCTCCCCATTCCTCCCATGTTACTCCCCATTCCCATGCCTCCAGAGTTGCCGTAGTATCCTCCGGCACCGTTGCTGTTTCCACCGTGACGACCTAGAAAGAAGAATTAAATCATAAAGCCTTGTTTGCAATTAATCGTCTGTCAAATTATATAGAGCTGGAACAGTTGTAGAAATGAAAATTTACAACTAATATACAAAATATTAAAATTGAATATTGAGATATTGATTAACAATAGTGTGTAAGGTGACCTCTGCTTTTTAAGAATGGTTGTTGCCCATTCCAGTTGTTAAGCCAGTGGTGAATTGCCAAAGGTACACCTCCAGTTGCTGTTAGGGAGTTCTGGAATTTGACCAAACAACAGTGAAAAAGTGATCTTCAACAGTTTAATCAGCTAGTCTAGTCTAGTCTAATCTTTTGTACTGATGTGTAACTGACAATGGGAATATTTGTGGAGCCTTCTTCAGATGCTTACTGATGATTACCAATCACAACTACATGATGGGACTGCACAGCATTCTAAATCTGCCAACTTCTCTGCATTTTTATCTATTAATTCATACAATAAACCAGAAAAGGGAACACAATGGACAATCTTACAGCAGGGGATCCCCCACACACTGGGCTCACTAACAAAGAGGCAAAGGCAATTGTCTATTGGAGTCAGACTAGAACATGAATATCTACTCCCTCAATATGGATGACACTGAAATTGGTGGTACAGCAGCATTTGATTAACTGGGCAATGGGAGTAGTCGTTTCATTCAGATAAATATGAGGTGTTGCATTTTAGTAAAACAAACAAGGCCAGGACTTGCACAGTTAATGGAAGGACCCTTATCCTACCATATTATCAAAGAGAGACCTGCGGTGCAGCTATATGGCTTCTTGAAGGTGGCATCACAGTAGTCATGGTGGTGAAGATGGCATTTGGCAGGCTTGCCTTCACTGGTCAGAGCACTGAGTACAGGAGAGTTGGGATGTCATTACAGCTAAACAAGGCCACATTGAGTACTGTGTAAAATTATGGTTAAGAAACATGTTATTAAACTGGAAAGAGTGCAAAAAGATTTAAAAAGTATGTTAGAAGAGACAAAAGTTTGCGTTATAAAGGAGAGGCTGGAAAGGCTGGGACATTCCTTCCCCTTCTTCCTCCACTTCAAAAAAAAGACTGAGGGGTGACCTTACAGATATTTGTAAAATCATAAGGTGAACAGCCAGTCTTTTCCTCAGGGTAAGGAAGTCCAAAGCTAGGAGGGCATAGGTTTAAAATGAGGGAAAAAATTTAAAAGGGATCCAAGGGAGAAATTTTTCATGCAGAGAGTGGTGCATATACAGAATGAGCTGCCACAGGAAGTGGTCGAGCCGGGTACACAACATTTAAGAGACATTTGGGTAAGATAGATTTAGAGGGGATATGAGCCAAACACAGCAAGTGGGAATAGTCCAATTTAGGAAACCTGGTCAGCATTGATGGGTTGGGCCAATGGGCCTGTATCCGTGCTCTATAAGTAGAGTTTACAAAACCGGCTCGACCACTCATTTCAGCCATAGTTGGAGGATGAGAGAGAAAAACTTGTTTGCAGCATAAGAGTATCCAATGGCAGTTAATTACATTATGAACACATCAAGTTGAAATAATAGACTGCAACTTTCCTTACCATAAGAGCCCATATTGCTCTGACCACCGTAACCAGCATAACCGGACATTCCATGGTTCCCTGAGGTCCCATAGCCTCCCTGGTTCCCTGCAGAAGACAAGAGGCCTTTAGGTTTATGCATGGACATTTTCTTTCTAAAAAAAGTCAGACAGACCAGGCTTGAAATTCAACTCACCCATTGCATGGCCTCCATAGTTACTGCCATAACCACCAGATCCTCCTCCAGCAGTGGAGTTTAAAAACAGCTCAATGTATCGATGCTCTGAAACAGGATCAGCATCTTAAATTATAGCTTTGATCAGGAAGGTTCCCCTCAACAGTTTTCAGTAGGTAAAACATCCTGTAAGCTACCTAAACCACACAGCATTTTCCCATGTACTTTTTCAGGCATTTAAAATATCCATTAGACTTAATGTTAATTTTGAAGATACAGCAATGTAGTTAGTGGACCAGTAATCTAGAGATTAAATCCCATTCCTTAATTTTGAAAATTTAAATTAAACTGAATAAATATCTAGTATCAATGAAGAACACCGAAGTGTTGACTTAGAAATTCACCTGGTTTATAAAACCCTTTTAAAAGAAGAAAACCATATGAAGGGGACCTATATGCTGCTCCAGAGCTACCATAATGCAGTTTTTCTGAACAATCCTTTGGAATAACCTAGAAATGATTCATAGCTCCTAGAAATTTAGTACAGTTTCAAGTCCAGTGACCTTTCTCCAGAACCGTTCTGAAGCAGGTGAGGTGCGGGAAGACTGGAGGTTGGCTACCTGGAGCCAATATTTAAGAAAGGTGGTAAAGAGAAGCCAGGGAACTATAGACCAGTGAGCCTAATGTCAGTGGTGGGCAAGTTGTTGGAGGGAATCCTGAGGGACAGGATGCACATGTAATTGGAAAGGCAAGGACTGATTAGGGATAATCAACATGACTGTGCGTGGGAAATAGTGTGTCTCAAATTTGATTGAGTTTTTTGAAGTAACAAGAAAATTGATGAGAGTAGAGCAGTGGACATGATCTATATGGGCCTGACAAGGTTCCCCATGGGAGACTGGCAAGGTTAGATCTCATGGAATATAGGGAGAACTTGCCATTTGGATACAGAACTGGCTCAAAGGTAGAAGACAGAGGGTGGTGATGGAGGCTTGTTTTTCAGACTGGAGGCCTGTGACCAGTGGAGTGCCAGAAGGATCAGTTCTGGGCCCACTACTTTTTGTCATTTATATAAATGATTTGGATGTGAGCTTAAGAGGTATAGTTGGTAAGTTTGCAGATGACACCAGAATTGGACAGCGAAGGAGGTTACCTCAGATTGCAACAGGATCTTGATCAGATGGGCCAAATTGGCTGAGAAGTGGCAGATGGAGTTTAATTCAGATAAATGCAAGGTGCTATATTTTGGGAAGGTAAATCTTAATAGGACTTATACACTTAATGGTAAAGTCCTGGGGAGTGGTGCTGAACAAAGTGACCTTGGAGCACACATTCTTAGCTCCTTGAAAGTAGAATCACAGTAGATAAGATAGTGAAAATGGCATTTGGTAAGCTTTCCTTTATTGGTCAGAGTATCTAGACCCACCAGCCAGCATCAGGCCCATATTCGTTCAAACCCTTCTTATTCATATACCCATCCAAATGTCTTTTAAATGTTGCAATTGCACTAGCTTCCACCACTACCTCTGGCAGCTCATTCCATACACATACCACCCTCTGCATGAAAAAGTTGCCCTTTAGGTCTCTTTTACATCGTTCCCCCTCACCCTAAACCTTTCCCTCTAGTTCTGGACTCCCCCACCCGAGTCCTGGGTAGATAGGATAGTGAAGGTGGCATTTGGTATGCTTTCCTTTAATCAGAGTATTGAGTACAGGAGTTGGGAGGTCGTGTTGCAGCTGTACAGGACACTGCACACAATATTCCAACCGTGACCTAACCAATTCTGGTCTCCTTCCTGCCTGAAAGATGTTGTGAAACTAGAAAGGGTTCAGAAAAGATTTACAAGGATGTTGCCAGGATTGGAGGATTTGAGCTATAGGGAGAGGATGATTAGGCTAGAGCTGTTTTCCCTGGAGCGTCAGGAGGCTGAGGGGTGACCTTAGAGGTTTATAAAAACATGAGGGGCATGGATAGGATAAATAGACAAAAAGTCTTTTCCCTGGGGTCAGGGAGCCTAGAACTAGAGGGCATAGGTTTAGGGTGAGAGGGGAAGATATGAGAGACGTATGGGGCAACTTTTTCACACAGAGGGTGGTACATGTATACAGAGGAAGTGGTAGAGGCTAGTACAATTGCAACATTTAAAAGGCATCTTTATGTGTATATGAATAGAAAGGGTTTGGAGGTATATAGGCCCGGGTGCTGGCAGAGTTGGACCGAAGGGTCTGTTTCTATGCTGTATACCTCTGACCCTAAGTGCCATTGGTCATGAAACATTTACTCTGCTTTCTCTCCACAGGTGCTGCCAGACTTGCTGAGTTTCTCCAGCAGGTTTTATTTGTTTCACATCTTCAGGTCTTTACTATATAGATTAGAACACAAATTAATTTACAGTGGGAGCCAGAACATTTCATGATTTGGCACTGGATTCACTTCCAGATGCATGAGTTTGGTAGTGGTTATGAAATGCAAAAAAATCTTCAGTTTGATTAAACCATTTCAATTCCAGGCAACCTTCCTGCCTGAGTCTCCCCGGTTTCTAGCTAGCTGGTCATATTGTTATAATTGTTCTGGAAGAATTTCTCCTTCAAATCTTCAACAGGTACTTATTCTATAATACCTGGGAGGCCATTACTCTCACACAAGATCAGATATTATCATCAACAGCTATGCACACCTAGCACAAGAGCACCCACACTTGTCTATTGGATCCCAGATAGTACATATCCCTTGGCTACACCTGCAACTAAGAAATGGAAGACAATTCTGGATCCCTCGATGGAACAAAGAAAACCAAATTCAGCAGAAACAGTGAGAAAGCCTAGAAACTTCTTCCATGCAATTCAGCTACCCAAAATCTCAACGGTTGCAGATGACAGCATTAATGCTACAAACTTACGCATGTGAGCTTTATCCTTAGACATTGCTGCGACTGCATCCTCATGTGTTGCAAACTCAACATCGGCCTCCCCTGTAGCTCGACCATCACTTCCATATTCCAGGTGGATACGTAGAGGATTCAGGGGAGAAAAGAACTACAAGAGGAACAAGATGGCAAAATTACTCCACTGGTTTCAACTGAAGTAAAAGATATTTTAATAAGTGCAAAAGATAAGAAACACAGTCATGCAGTTTACAAATAGCTGTGATTTATCACTGAGAACTTACATGAGCAACATCATCTTCTCTTGCCCGGAATGGCAGACCCCGCATGTGTACAAAATGTCCACTCATATAGCCTGAGCTGGCATCTCCAGCTCCTCCATATCCATGGTTACTCATACCTTTCAAAACAACACAGATTTATAGACCTTTAAATCTATAAACAATAGATAAATACCTACACAGCAGCAAAACAAAGTAGGATAAACAGTCTATAGTCGAACAGTAGACAACTCAATGGGTAAATGGCCTAATTCTGCTCCTATATCTTACGGTCTTCTAGATACCAAAAGCCCAACCAAACAGGCAGGTGTTCAATGCACAACTCCAAGGAGTGGTCTCAGTAATAAGAGCTGATGCATGATAAAAAATAACTGACACAAAAGGACTGAGTAACAAAATCCAAAAATGGGCTGAGTTTTCCAAATATTTAATTGGAGGTAATTGCTGCTCATCCAAAACTTCCATTAGACAATTCTGTAAATTTAGCAGTGTAGGAGTCAAGAGATATGGTGACATACAGCCAGATATCAGCAAAGTACATGGGAATACTCAAGCTAAATTCCACTTCAAACATCCCTGAGACTACAGGGAGAGGGGACAGTTGCATTGAGAACACAGCCAGAGAGGCAGGAATAAGTTCAAACAAGAACAGGCATTGTTGGGAGAAACTCAGCAGGTCTGGCAGCATAAGAGTCACTGGTCTCAAAATGCTAACTCTGCTTTCTTTCCACAGATGCTGCCAGACTGGAGTTTCCCCAACAATTTGTTTTTGTTTCAGATTTCCAGCATCTGCAGTCTTTTTCTTTTAGTAACAGTAAGAAGCTGAAGATGGGACAATGGTTGCACAAATCTATGGTGGAGAGCCAAAGGCTAAATAGTAAGTGAACTGGCGACAGGTAGTTTCAGGGCTGAATACATTAGGATGAAATGTGATAGAGAGAAAAAAAAAAAATCAGTAGTCCACTGATGAGCCTTGCAAGCCTACATGAGATGACAAAGTCTAGAGGATTCTGTGAATATGGGTTCGAGCAAGGAATTTCATGAAAGCTAAGATTTATAGAGGATAAGCAGAAAATGAGCTTGAGTAAGCAAACATGATAAATTGAGATGGGGGTTGAAATCACCAAGGATGAGTTGCTGAGCTCAGAGGCTGAGGGAGGAAAACATAAGTTACGTCAGGGAGAAACATATGAAATATGCATGCAACTCTGCACCACATTTTATGCCAACACCACTAGAAAACCTGCCTCACATCACTACTACACTCATTATCTCCCCCCATTAGTTGAGTTTGCCCCTTCATCTCTAAAAATACTCACATACCTCTGCCACCTCTCATTGCCCCAGGACAATCGTAGTCATCACTGCCATAGCCGTAGTTATCATATCCATTGTAATCGTCATACCCACCATACCCTGCAAAGAAACCATTAAAACTAGTCATTCACACACTGCTCATAGAATTCAATTCTGTGATCAGTTAATTGAAAAACATCTCTAAATGGCAAATATAACAAATTCAAATATAAAAAGATATCTTTTGGGAGAAACTGGAAGTTCTTCATTGCCTTTGATGTATTTTGGAAAACTAATGTGGCCAGAAAAGGAAGCTGAACCAGCTGGTTCAGAAAGGAATTTGGAAGAGAAAAACTTACGGGAGAATAGCACAGCTGTAGGATGGATTGTATCCTTTACCACTGTTTTGAAAGAACAATGGGTTCCTTCTATGCTACATAATTCTACAATCTGTAGGTTGCATATGCCATAGTCCCACCATGATCCCAACTCACCTACATCACATAGCCTCAACTTTTACATTTGTTTTATGTGGTGGATACAGAAGTATTTAAATCTTTACTTCTTCCAATTATTAATGTAAAAGAAAACAGTTGCTTAAATCAATCATTCTCAAGTTGCAAAGAAGTTTAAAGAGGACTCTAGACTTTGCAGTGAAATCATCTGAATGAGAAAAACAAAGGTATATCCAAAAGGTAGGTTTAGTAGCTGTGAAATGAAATGTAGACATGAGGAGTAGACTGTATGATTCGAGCCCAGTCAGGTTTCAGCACCCCTCAACACCAAAACTTCAAGAATTTTAGTGGAAATCTCATTTATTCCATTTTAATGGAAATTCTTTTTGAATGTTGGCCTGAGAGACACAAAAATAAAATTCACAGGCCTTCCGAGTTACAATACTTCCAGTGCTGCCGAAAGAATTTTAATGTCAGAAACTTGACATTCAGAATAAATATAGCACGAATATATGATTGCCAGAATGGAAGTTTGTGTAATCGGATTGATTAATCTTGAAGAGGCATCTACTTAGCCATTTTCTTATCTCTGATTTCTGTATTCTCCAACTCAGTTCTGTTACTAGTGGTTAATTCTGATCCAGGGTGTGCCTTACTAATACACAAAGGGCCTCTAAGCAAGAATTTCATAACCATCGTTTTAGACAAAAGTAAATCAACTTTAAAGAGTTTCAACCAGCAGAGGTATATATGCACAAACATACAACAGATATCATAGATATTCCAATTACATTAAGCAGCACAAATGCCCATTTAACCAATACTTACCACCACCATATCCTCCAGCACTACGTCGCATTCGGTCATAAACACCCCCTCGCTGGGGACCAGCGCCGAAATAGCCACCTCGCCCCATTGGCCGGTCATAGGGACCTGGTCTCTGTCCCATCAGCCTCTTTGGTGGATCATAGTACGCTCTGACCTCACCTCTGCTGCTTTTAAAGATCTCAATATACCTACACCACAAATGAGGACTGATTAATATTCAGGACAAAAACTTGTTAAAAAAAGATTTGGACAGCAATTAAGAAACAATGTAAAATATTTAATATTAGATTACTTTACAACAATCTAGCAGTTTCTAGTGCACACCAACACTACACAATTTAACAATTATTCCTACATATGCTTTATTTTAATAATGGACTTCTTAATACAAGCATACTGTTTAAAATCAAACAATTACTATTTTGATAGATTAACATTTACACCATTCTTCTGTTAAGTAATTTCCTCAAAGCTTGGAGACCAACAATAGATTGGGTTCAAATGCACGAAAACATGGCTTAGCAAAACACAATCGCAACCGTTGTAGTTACAATAAAGCATTATGGATCATCTTGGGCATTCACTGATCTGCAGCTTGAAAAATAGAAGGGAGCTCCAGGTAATGCCTGGGAGTGAAACTGGAGAGGGACACACTCAGCAAAGTCAACCAAAGGTTGCAGTGACAGTAAAGGAAGGGACATTGTTAGGCAGCAAAACATACAGTACAGTAACAAGAAGGTGCTGAGCACAAAGTTACATAAGTGACCAAGCATCGTGCTGGCAATGATGGCAGGGCGTCAGGGGTGGGGGTGGTGAAATTTTTACTGCCAATGCACAATTTTTAAAAACAGCTCAACCACCTCAGCCATACAAGATTTACACAGCACTCCAAATATGACTTTTACTAGGATACAAAAATCACAAGCCACCTAGAATTTGAGGCAGCTGTGAGTCTTAAAAATAGGCAAAACATTTAATCATTTTGCTGAATGTTTTTTGATAAACCAATTTACTTGAATTTATTCATCACATATCACTACTTTAATTGGCACAACTCAAATCAAGCTACATGTGTAGCTTTTACCAAGGAAACTTAGGATAATAGAACAGCTCTATAAAGACCATCTTTCATTTGTGTATGAACATTGTTCTTAACTGAGTGCAAGATCAGTGTGTAGTCCCAGCCTCATTGTCATATACCAGCACCCAGCGTTTAAACTTGACTTTAAGATGAATAACCAACCCGTCCGTCCATCCCCACCTGTGCCCTATTCTTTCCTTGTGTTTCCCCAGTGCTTTTTCTGCTATCTCCTTTGAAGCAAACTGCACGAAGGCCTCCCCTGTGCTTCTCCCCTGGTAGTCCATCGGCAAAGTTATCCCATTTGGCACGATTTCCAACCCTTTAACCCAAGGACAAAATAACCCCATCAAGGGGAACAATATTAAATGATGCACAATTCCCAACAATATCTACAAATATATAAAAGATTAAAAGCCCAGTTACCAACAGATAAATGTAAAATGCTTATGATCTACATGTAAAACTTCAAGACAGTTTAAAACAACTTTATGTTAGTGACCCAACTTGCATACTGATTTCTCAGTGTTCAACTTCTACATAATTAAAGAATAAATTTCAGCTTTAAAATTCATTTGAATTACAACTCAAAACTGGACTGCTCTGGTACACGCAGTAAATGTTGGAAACAAACATTTTTGAAATCCAACTATATCAGCTGAATAAGTATTATATACAAGTCAGAATGGAGACATTCTGCTGTCTGAAGTTATATTAGGTACATATCACAAACATAAAGACAGTACTGTTGTTGCTTTAGACTTTTAACTAGAACCAATATTAACTCCAGTATAATTTGCAGTTTCCGTTAATGTTGCTAAGACTTTAAATTTACATTACAAACACACTTTAAAGTATCAGCAGTTAAACATTTCAGATGACAAGGTTGAAAGCATTTACCCACTAGAAATTTTAACAAAATAAAAGTTTATCTAATTAGATGAATGAATGAAAAATACCTGTGAAAAACTGAACAATTTCCTCTTTGCTGCAGCCAAATGGAAGCCCGCGAAGTCGTACTGTACCATCGTTGGAAGTATCAGTATGGGTGGTACCGCTATGTTTCAGAACCCAATCCATCTCACTGCCATTAGATTTGAAAACTATGGGGAAAACAGTACACTTCAGTGTTTCGCAAGGTTTATCCACAATGTGACCCCATTTCAAGCCCTGAAAACCATCAGGGATGACTCAAAAGATGGGAGAAGAGTAGGAGTTGACACTGGCTGTCTTGATGCTTATATCTCCACTTAGACTGGTTCACTGAGGAAGGGTACATTTGCTTTAGAAGGAACAAAGAAAAATGACTGGATCCCATCTGTTAAACAGCAATTAAAGATTGTACTACCTAACGCTTCAATGGATAAAGCAATGCTTCCCAAACTTTTTCCAACAGTTGGGGTTCCTGCTGCCTATTTTGGGAAGCGATGGGAGAAATGATGATTTGAGTCAAATATTCTTACAACAGATAGAATGTAGAACTGTACAGCACAAGAATGGTATGCTGAACACGACACCAAACTAAAATAATCCCTTCTGCCTGCTCTTGGTTCAGATCCTTCCACATTCTTCATGTGCTCGCTCTTAAACACCCCTGTTGTATCTGCCAATCACCAGCACCCCTGGCAGCACATTCCACACTCCCACCACTCTCCCCCCGAAATGCAAAACTCCCAGTTTCAGGCATTTCAACTCTTGGGGGGGGGGGGGGGGGGCGGAATTCTGACCATCAACGATGCATCTCAATTTTACTGATCATCAAGACTCCCCTCAGTCTCCACCACTCAAGAGAAAACCTAGATTTTCTAGACCTTCCTTATAGTTTATCCCTCTAATCCAGGCATTATCCTGGTTAACCAGTTCTGCACCCTCACCAAAATCTCCACATCCTTCTTTTAATGTGGTGACCAGAAATGAATGCAGTACACTTAAGTGCAACCTAACCAAAGTCTTCTAAAGCTATAATGTGACATCCTAACTCTTGTACTCAATTCCCCAACTAATGAAGGCAAGCATGCCATATGCCGCCTTCACCACCCTATCAACTTGCCTGGCCACTTTCAGGCAGCTATGAACATCAACATGGCTCCACCATAACCTCCTTGCTCTTTTATTCAATGCCTTGACTAATATGCAAGAATTCCACATATCTTATATACTGGTTACCTTCAAAAAACAATGGTGTCCACACCAAGGTCTCTGATAGGACCCTGGGAAGTGCGGACTACCATTCAAAGCAGCTTCCTTACCTATTAGTCCTCCCAAAATGTATCATCTCAAACTTTCAGCATTAAATTCCATTTCAGGTCATCTGAGCAGCCTGTCTATATCTTCCTGTAATAAAGTTATTCTCCCCACTATTTAACATGCCAATTTTCACTGGAAACACTGATCATATTTCCTGCACACCTCTCTATTTCAATATTGTTTACAGTTTTGGTCTCCTTACTGAGGAAGGGTGGTTTTGCTGTAGAGGAGTGAAGCAAATGTTTACTAGGCCGATTGCTGGGATAACGGGACTAACATACAAGAAGAGGTTGCATCTGGTAAGACTGTATTTGCTGGATTTGAGAATGAGGGAGATCTCATAGAAACAAAGTTCTGACAAGACTAGACAGGGTAGATGCAGAAAGGATGTTTCCAGTGGTGGAAGAGTCCAGAACCAGGAGTCACAGTCTGAGGATAAAGAGTTTAGCATGGAGCACTAACAGGAGTTAGAATAATAGACTGGATGGACTGGGACATTTTTCCGCAGGAGTGTAAGAGGTTGGTAAGTAACCTCAAAAGGTTTATAAAAGGTCATGAGGGGTATAGATTAAGGTGAATGGCAGATGTCTTTTCCTCTGAATTCAAAGCTAGGGGTACATTTTTAAGGGGAAGGAGAAAGATTTAAAAAAAAAACAGAACTTCTTTTATAAAGACTGTTTGGAACAAACTATCAGAAGAAGTGTGAATGCAGGTACAATTAGAAGTTTAAAGTAACATTTCAATAAATATATAAATAGGAAAGGTTTGGTGGAATATGGACCAAAAGAGTAATCTCAACTAGAAACATTGGCTTGCTTTCTTTTCATGGATGCTGCCTGACCTGCTATGACCTCCAGCACGTTTTGTTTCCAGCAGATCCTTACATTTGCAGTAATCTGCTCTCAGACTTGAGTAATACTGCGGTCAAAGTATCATTATTGCTGAGGCATAACAGACCGACTGATGAAAGTTAGCTTTAGCATGTTACTGCCTGTCTCATATTAATACCTGGACCAGAACTATCTAAATAGTCACCTCAATGAATTTTGGATGGCAACCTAGGGTTTACAATGCCAGGTTAGTCCCTAGCACAATCCCAAGGTGGTTTGCCTTGGAGAACCATCGCCAAAGCAATCTTGAAAGAAACATTAGGATTTTTTTGTAGCCATTTCCATTACTTTTCCATATAGTTTCAGGAAAGAAAAATGAATTGTAGCCCAAATATCCTAACAAAAAGACAAACCCTGACAAGAAAATATAATCACTGCAATTCTGATAGGCTCATTTAGAAACTGGAAAATAAATCTTTGACTCACCCAAAGCTATAAATAGACAAATATTTAGGGAGAAATGTATATTCAGAAAAATTCAGTTAAGAAATAAATCCCAAACAATTCAGAAGTGAGACTGGAGAACACCTTTGAGAAAAGAATACTCTCGTTTCCAACGTCAAGGATCACTCCAACCCTCCACAGACCTCCTGTTTATTTCTTTTGCTTTTCCCCACTGTTGCCAGATTTCCTGAATAAAACCTGTAGCAAATTCCAGTTCTGATGAAAGACTACAAACTTAAAACATTAACAGTATCCCTCTTTCTAGATGCTGCCTGACCAGCTGAACATTTCTAGTATGGTCTGCATTGGCAACAGCCTCAATAATGTATGCACAAGTGTCTGATCTGGAAGCAACAAACAATAGCTTTCAACTTATTGGCTCAATACCAGGTTTAGCAATCCATTTGTTAGGCTGCATATCTGGTTCTTCATTACCTTCCAATGACTAGTATCACGTCCTCATAACAGAATCTACTGCACATTTCCAAGTGAGATACAACTTTAAATGGTGCACAACATAACAAAACATTGTGTTTGGGATTAGTTGTTCAACCTAAGTAGGGGAGGCAGGGACAGATGTGATTACATAGCCAGCAAGATACATCTAAAAACTAGGTAAGCAGACACTTCTTGAAGATGGATTCCGAGAATGGCGATATTGCCTTCAGTGATGAGCGAGTCTTCTGTCCCTCCAACTTTAGCTGTTACCTGGTGTGCATTACTTCCGTTAGTAGCAACTTACTGGAATGTGCAGAAGCTCCAGCACAAGCAGCACACTGACCCATTATTCAGATACAAATTTGATCTTGTTGCACCGGAAAACTATTCAGTGTTGAGAGATAATTACTGACCTTCAATATATCTGTGGCCCATATACTTCCGATCTTTTGCCAAAGCCTTTTTGAAATCTTCAGCATTAGTCAGATGCACATATGCTTCACCACTTGGACGGCCCTCTTTGGAAGTGGTAAACTGCACTCCGTTCACACCATTTCGAATATCACACTCTACAACAAAAGAGCACAAAGCATGTAATAGTGCAAACGTGCAGTGCCTTCAGTAGCAACTGAAATCAGTCTCATCACTTGAGATGATTACCTGAAAAGAACCGCGTCACTTCTTCTGGTGTACATGACCACGGCAGGCCACGGACTCTGACAACGTAATCCTCTTCTTTTGTGGGAATCTCAGGCTCTTTCTCTGCAATTACAAACATTGAATAGCACATACCCGAAGGCTGAGATCAAACAATACAATTTATCACAAATTAAGTCAATACCTACCTTCAACTGCTGGCTCCAAGTTGGTAAAGATTTCTGCGAAATAAACATGTTTGATTAATTCTGATGAGATGTAAAACTTAACGAACAAATTATTTGAGCTCCAGATCTTTAACATTTTGTATCAGGCCTTAAATACCTTTATTAGGGGATCAGCAAATTATTTAATGAAGATACACTTTCAGTGTCTTAATCATTAAAGTTGCAATAAGATAGGTTACTGTCTCTGCACAACAAGCACACCCAGAGCACTCCAGCAAATCTGATCCTGGTTTCAAATGGCAAATGTGACTGATCTGAATTTCAAACAGAAAGAGCACTCTTCCAAGTATGCTCAGCTCAACTGTAGGCTTTAAATTCTCTGAAGACCTCAAATTGCACAGCAGGACAGTGAGCACATAGTCGAGTGTAGTGCTGGAAAAGCACAGCAGGTCAATCAGCATCCGATAAGAAAGAAATATCACATTTCAGGCATAAGCCTTTCATCAGGAATGAAGCTTACGGGCCGGGGTCTGAGGGATAAACGGGAGGAGTAGATGAAGGTATGGGTGAAAGTCATAGGTTGAAGAGGAGGGTGAAGTGGATAGGTGGGAAGCAAGCTGGACACGTAGGACAGGTCAAGGGGGCAGTGCCAAGTTGAAGGCTTGGGAATGGGATAAGATGGGTAGAGGTTTCCCAGAGATGCTCTCTGAAATGATCTGCAAGTTGGCATCCTGTCTCCCCAATGCAAAGACATCAGGTGCACCTGCACCAACCAACCCACCACCCCCTTGGCTGAACACTTCAACTCCCCCCTCCCATTCCACCAAGGATATGTAGATCCTGCACCTCCTCCCTGTCCAAATCCTAACCATACAACACCTGGAAGAACACCTCATCTTCTGCCTCAGGACTCTCCAACCACACAGAATCAAGGTGGATTTCACCAATTTCCTCATTTCCTCCACTATCCCTGTCCCAAGTCTCTGACTTGGCACCACCCTCTTGACCTGTCCATCTTGTTTCCAATCTAGCCACTCCACCCTTCCAGACCTATCACTTTCACCCCCACCTTCATCTACCTATCACATTCCGAACTACCCACGTGTCTCAACCCCACGACTCATTCCTGATGTCCGAAATGTCGATTCTCCTGCTCCTCGGATTATAATTCTGAGCGGGTTTATTAACTATCCATGTAGCAAAGACAAATTTCTACGAATAAGCTACATATTTGAATAAAATTCTCCTGCCCTTCGGATGCTGCCTGACCTGCTGTGCTTTTCCAGCACCACACTCTCGACTCTGATCTCCAGTCGTTACTTTCTCCTCGAGCATATATAATATTCCAGCGCAGTCCCAAGGCAGCGTTATCCTACCAAGAGATAGTTGGGGGGAGGGTCAGTGCCAGTGCGGATCAGCGATCCCGCAATTTTATTTCTCCTTCTGTGTAGTTCTCCGAAGTCCGCGGGCGCTCGGACCGGTTGAAGGTGCCGATACTTATTTTTCAAACCGCAAGTGATCCCGGGTTACAGATATCTCAGAGTAGGGGGAGGAAGAAACTAGTGCTGAGGACACGCATGCACACAGGCCTCGGCCTGGCTGAGGGCCCGCTCTCCCCTCCTCCCCATCCCCCACCCTACCACCAGCATCCCCGCTCTCCCTTCCCATCCCATCCCATCTCCTCTCCACCCCACCCCACCCCACCCCCAACACTCCTTCCCTCCCCCAAAACATCAAACACATCCCAAAGACTCGTTTGGCCGCGAACCCAGGACGCTCACAAACCGGAAGAAAAGCCCGGGGAACAAGGCCCGGAGCCGCACTCATCTCCAGCACTGAAAACATCTCGGTGCTGACTACCGTCCTCCTGTGCCATCGTATTGAATTGTTCCGACTTGAGTACTCAGAACACAAACAAAATACGTTGACACCACCAATATCCCTCCGACAACCACACCCAGCGACACAACAAAATGGCGCTAGCTCCTACCCGCCGACTACCGAGTTTCGCGAGAATTTACCTACAAAGCACTGCGGCCAGCCGTTTGTCACTCATTGGTCAAGAGTCTGCCAATTCCTTTAATGTCGCATGATCATTGGTTTACAGTTTGTCAATCATCCGCGGGTATACCTAGGACATTGGCTCAAAACCCGCTGGCCCCGAGCGCTTTGCTATCCTCATCGGGGATTGGTTAAAAGCTTGTCAATCAAGCTTGTCCTGCCCCCTGGTGAACTGGGGATGCTAAAGAAATTTCTAGAAATATTCGGCAGGCGTGGAAGTATCTGTGGAGAAAGTGAAACAGAATTTATGGTTTAGAGTGCCGATCTTTTGTTTTAGATGTAGTAGATTTTAAACAAGTTTGGACGCCAAAATAGGGGGAAAGGGAGAGGAGAACAAAATGGAAGATGAGAGAGTGAATTGGAGGAATGGGTGGTAGTTAAAGCTTACGCTGATGGTTATCTTTGAGCTAACTAATCTCAGTTTTCTTTTCTCCTCTTTTGAATAGTGGAGTTAATTTGGTAACTTTCCCAGATATATAAATAGAAACTGTGGTAAAAGGGTTGAGGTTAATGAAGAACTAAATGTACAAAGGTAGAGGGTATACCTGAGGAGGTACCTATCTTTACTGATGAAGATGTTGCCCAAATCATAGTGAAAGAGTTGAAATAGGCTAAAACGTGATAAAACACCAAGATTGGATGATATATGTGGTTCTGTGTTAGCACTGGTGCTTCACATCACCAGAAACCTGAGTTTGATATCATCCTTGGGTGACTGTCTATGTGGCTTTCCTCTGGGTGCACCAGTTTCCTCCTACAGTCTAGAGATGTGCAGTTAGGTGGAATGGCCATGCTTAATTGCCCACAGTGTTCAGGGATGTGCAGTTTAGGTTGATTAGTCATGGTAAATCTGGGTTACAGGGATATGGCAGAGGGGTGAGTCTGGGTGGGATGCTCTTTGAAGGGAGTCAAGAGTGTGGTGCTGGAAAAGCGCAGCATCTGAGGAGCTGGAAAATTGACATTTTGGGCAAAAGGCCTTTTGGCATGAGGCTGGGAGCCTAGGGGGTGGAGAGATTAATGGGATGGGGAGGGGAAAGATAGCTAAGAGTGCAATAGGTGTATGGAAGTGGGAGTAAAGGTGATAGGTCTGATGGGAGGGTGGGAGAGACAGGTGGGAAGGAAGGTGGATAGATGGGACAGGTCATGAGGATGGTGCTGAGCTGGAAGGTAAGATGGGGGGAGGGGAACTGAGGAAACTGGTGAAATCCACATTGCCATGGGGTTGGAGGGCCCTAAGGTGGAAGATGAGGTGTTCTTCCTTCAGGTATTGAATGGTAAGGGGAGGTGATGGAGGAGGCCCAGGACCTGCATGTCCTCAGCTCTTTGGAGGGGTTGCTGTGGGCTGAATGGCCTGCTTCCATCAAACATTGCTATCATCCAATCCATTATGACAGTGGACAGTGGGGACCCAGTAAGATCTAGTGTACTAGAGTTCCAAAAGGCATTCGACGAGGTGCTACATAAAAAAAGCTGCTGCATAAGATAAAGATGCAGAGTATAAGGGGCAATGTATTAGCATAAACAGAGAATTGCTTAACTAACAGAAAGCAAAGGGTGGGGATAAATGAGGGCTTTTCTACTTGGTAATCAATGACTACTGCAATTATTCACAATTTACATAGATGATTTTGAGTTGGGGACCATGTGTAGTGATTCAAAGTTTGCGGATGACACTAAGATGAGTGTCCAGAGGTCTATGAAACTTTGCAGAGGGAAATAGTTTAAGTGAGTGGGCAAAGGTCTGGCAAATGGAGTACAATGTTAATAAATGCAAAGTCATCCATTTTGGTAGGACTGTTACTTGAATGGTTTAAAAAGAAATTACAGCATGCTGCTGTGCAGAGGGACAGCATGAATCAGAAAAGGTTGGTCTGCAGTTGAAACAGTTAATTTAGAAGGCAAATGGGCAGGATCCAAAATGGCAGGGACCGGAGAGGACTGCTTTGCTGAGCTCTGCATCTCAGTTCAGGCAAAATAGCATTCTCACCTCTTCCCCTTAAACCATTTCTATGATAATTTGATCTTTTAAATCTATATATCCTATATAATTTCTTTTATAAAGTTGCTTTTATTAAAAAACAATGACTAAAGGTAAAGGCTGCAAGAAGTCCCAGCACTCGGGACACTAACCTGAGAAGTCAGATACCTCCATGGCCGCAGCTGTAGCTCCCTCCAGTAGTCCCTCAGAGTCGTTCTCTTACCAGTTTGCAAAGCAGTGAAAGATGATCAAGGCGTCGATCAAAGAGGAGTTCCGCACCAGACTGGATCCGGTCGTGACCAGTCTGCAGAAACAGGAGGAGCAGCTGGAAGGCCTAGGTGAAGAACAGAAGAAGTTGAAAGGAGGCCTGCGGCTTCGGTGACCAAGATTTAATTCTGTAAAAGAAAGAATTTGAATACTGAGGAAACAGGTACTTATAGAGCAGGTCGATGACCTCTAAACAGAGACAGGAGGAAGAACGTCCGTGTTGTTGGGCTGCCGGAGGGTGAAGAAAGTGACCAGCTAGCGAGCTTCTTCGAAAGCTGGCTGCCTTGATTCCTGGCCCTATTGGCTATGTCTGACCAGGTAAAAGTTGAAAGGGCCCATTGAGTTGGTATGCACAGACCCAGCTTGGAACAGCGCCCTCACTTAGTCCTAGTGCGGCTAGGAGATCCTAGTCCTAGAGATAAAATTATGGAAAGCTCCAGAATAAAGGGAAAAGATCCACAGGCCTTAATCAACCAAGATTCTAAGATTATATTCTTTCAGGACTTCTCTGCAGCTGTAATCCAGAAAAGGAAGACCTTTGATGAAGCCAAGAGAAGACTGAGGGACCTTGGCATCCAGTATTCCCTAAGGCACTGTCTGGTGCTTTGCTTTACGTTCTGCACATGGGTCTGCACGTTCTTTTGACTCCCCAGATAAAGTAAACTTTTTGGACACAATAAAATAGATTGGATAACTGAGAGGACGTGGTGAATACTGTATCTTTTTTTCCCCTAATCCTCACTTCATTGTTTGTTTGCAAGGGAGTTGCTGAACCTTATTTTTATATTAATTGATAATGTATTTTTGGGGATGGGTAGAGTGTTTACTTTAAATTTCCTTGTTAAGATAATTATCTCCTTTTTCCTGGCCTGAGTCTGGGATGCAGCTCAAGCTGGAAGGAAACATAACTTTAAATTAAGGGGGGGTAGGTATAGGACAGATGTTAGGGGTAGGTTCTTTACTCAGCGAGTCGTGAGTTCATGGAATGCCCTGCCAGTAGCAGTGGTGGACTCTCCCTCTTTATGGGCATTTAAGCGGGCATTGGATAGGCATATGGAGGATAGTGGGCTAGTGTAGGTTAGGTGGGCTTGGATCGGCGCAACATCGAGGGCCGAAGGGCCTGTACTGCGCTGTATTGTTCTATGTTCTATGAAGTACAAAGGTGTTTTTGAGATATGTAAGTATCCCTGTGGGCAGGGGGTGGAGCTCATTGTTAAGTGTTTTGTATTTGGTTTAAGTTGGCTTTTTGTAGATGTAGCTATTAGGATGTTAGACGTAGTGGTTTTAGTTTATGTATTTTTTAAGTTTTGTGAACTTTCTTTGGTCAGCAGCTGATAAGTCAGGTTTTTCCTTTTTGGAGATTGAATAATGTTACAAGGGACTATGGCTAATTCTGACCTTAAAATGGTGTATCTGGAATGTTAGAGGGATCCCTTTACCAATTAAAAGGAGAAAGGTATTTTCCAGTCTCCGAAAGGAGAGGGTGGACATTGCCTTTCTGCAGGAGACTTATCTCAATAATGAACATTTGAAATTGCAGCAGAATGGATTTGATCGGGGATATTTCTCTTCCTTTAATACTAGGAGCAGGAGAGTGGCCATACTCCTCAGGAAGAATCTTCCTTCTAAGTTGCTGGAACAGATTAAAGATGAGTATGGGCGATTTGTCATTCTTAAGATCTCAATACATGGAGAAGAGTATGGCATCCTGAATGTGTATTGTTCCCCCCGGCGCACCCTGTTAGATTTCTGATAGACACATTCTCTAACCTGATGGCTCTTACACTGCGGCAGCTTATTATAGGGGGAGACTTTAATTGCCTTATGGACCCCGTGGTGGTAAGAATGCCTCGAGGCCCCTCTACACATTCTCCACAGTCTAAACAGGTGATGGAGTTGATGTGCGGAATTCAGATTGATGGACATTTGGAGGCATCTCCACCCCACGGGTAGGGACTTTACGTTCTTTTCTAATCCACATAAATGTCGTACCAGGATTGATCTTTTTCTAACCCCTGCATTATCCTTGGATTTGGGAACATCCTGTGTAATTGGAAATATCACTATTTCGGATCATGTGGCGTCTATTTAGAGACTGAGGTTAAGGGCAGTGTGGTAGGCTGTCAACGTTGGCGAATGGATCCCTTTATTCTTATGGATAGTAAGTTCACTGAATATTTTGTTAACGAATTCAAGGTATTTTTATTCATTAATTTGGACATGGCTAGTAACCCGTCCATTCTTTGGGAGACTGCTAAGGCCTATGCCGGGGGATAATCATTTCTTACTCTGCTAGTCGGAAACAACAGAAGTGAGACCAACAACGCCTGCTTGAGGTGCAGTCAAAGACTGTTGAGAAGGTGTATTTTGATAAGTCACCATTGGTTAAGCTGCAGTGGGTCCACCTTGAACTCTGCTTACACAGACAGCAAGGAATGAACTCTCCTTTGCTAGATAGTGACTGTTTGAACATGGTGACAAGCTGGGCAGGTACGTAGCATATCTTCCTAGGAGCAGGAAGGCATCCCAATCCCACACCTCAATCAGGGATGGGAATGGGATAGTCACTTGTGACTCTAAAAATCACTGCAGCATTTTGGAAATTCTATTTTGAGCTGTACCAGTCTGGGCATTATGAGGATGGTTGGGCTAAGATGGAGTCTTTCTTTAAGAACTTGGATCTTCCAAGAATCACTCCTGAACAAGTATCCTTTTTTAACCCCCTTTAAAAGTACAGGAGGCTGTGAGACAGATGCACAATGGGAAGCATCTGGCCCTGATGGTCTCTCCAGTGAGTTCTATAAGAAATTTATAAGTACATTGTCAGGACCATTGTTGGACATGTATAATGACTTGTTCAGCCATGATTATGTCTCACCATCCCTGGGAGAGGCTAATATTTCTCTCATTCTTAAGAAGGGGAAGACTCCAGAGGAATGTGCCTCTTATAGGCCCATATCAGTTCTGAACTCTTGATTTCAAAATTCTGTCCAAGGCTTTCGCGTTAAGTTTGGAAACTGTGCTGTCTTCCATTGCTAATGATGTCAGGAACTTGCTGAATATGATTCAAGCTTGTCAGTAACATCAGGTTCAGGGATTAGTGGTCTCCTTAGACGCAGAAAAAGCATTTGATTTGGTCGAGTGGCCTTTTTACATCCTTGAACGAATTGGATTAGTGGAATTTTTAATTAAGTGGGTGAGGGTCCTTTATGCTGATACTCTGGCAGTGGCTCTCACCAATGATGTAATTTTGATATTTGTAGAGGCAGTTGGCAATGGCCCTTTTGCCATTCCTTTCCATATCAGTGATTGAGCCGCTAGCAGCAGCGATCCGTAGGGATCCTAATATAGTTGCCCAAAAGTAGGATCTAAGTTGCATAACATCTCGTTATATGCAGATGTTCCGGTTTTTCTGTCAAATCCAAAGATTTCTGTGTTCCATTTTATACAATGCATCAACTCATTTGGCTCCTTTTCGGGCTACAAGATTAATTTCTCAAAATTGGAGGCTATGCCTATGTGGAGTCTTAGGAGAATATCTGAAGTGGAGATTTAAAGGTTTAAAGGTCAGAGGAGGGTTTTTCTTATGTAGGCATCTTTATTACTCCTGTCTTTGACCGGTTGTTTAAGGCCAATTTTGCCCACTTGCTTGACAGGATTAAGCAAGGTTTTCAGCAATGGGAAGCACTTCCAATAAGAGCAAGTCAGGACTGCAGAAGTTGGTGATCAGAGTTGAGTGGGGTGCTGGAAAAGCACAGCAGGTCAGGGAGCAGGTGTATCGACGTTTTGGGCAAGTGCCCTTCATCAGGAAAGCTTAAATCAGCGCTTCCAATATCCTGACTAGGCCAGGTATCTCATCAAAATGAATGTTTTCCCCTGTTTGCTCTATTCTATATGAATACTCCCTTTGATTTTCCCAAGGCAAATATTCCAGAGACTTATTGGATGGTTTAGTTCTTTTACTTGGCGCTGTAGGCAACCTCTTATCATGTTGTCTAAACTACGGTTGTCTCATGGTTTGGAGAGGGGAGTGGATTTCCTGGATATTAGAAAATACCAATTAAAGTTTCTTCTATCGTTTATTAGGATTGGGCCTGTAAAGACCCGGCGTCGATGTGGAGGAATATTGAGGCCTCCCCAGCAAAATGTGCGCTCATCAGCATTTTATTCATAAATAAAATGAAGATAGTCATGGAATATTGCCATAATCCAATTGTTTTTAATACTGTTAAGGCAAGGAGGATCATGTGGCAGAGGGAGGGTAATATGTCCAAAACGTCATTTCTTAACCTGGCATGTTTGCTATAGTGCTTTGAACCGGGGTGATGGACCCTGGATTAAGTTCTTGGCAGCTGGGAATCTCTTGTTTGGGCAGTTTATTTCAAGGTGAAAAAATGATGTCCTTTGACCAAACTATTCGTAAATGTGGTCTAGTTAGCAAAAACCTTGCTGCTTTTTTCAGAAAGGGACCATGCTTTTGTCTAACCCCTGCAGATCTATGATGGAGAAGAGGGTACTTTATGCTAAAAGTACTCTCTCTATTGGTATGCTTTATCATATGCTGGGGGGAGATCCTTCAGAAGATGTTGAGCGGCTTTGCAGGTTTTGGGAGAGGAATTAGAGGTTGAGATTTCTGTGGAGGCATGGGAGACATTTTACAGGAATGGGAGGAATATTTCGATTTGTAATCAGACCCACTGCCATGCAGCTAAAGATTTTGCATAGGGTCCATCTGGCCCCAGACCAGCTCTCAAAGTTTAAGGTGGGAGCATCCCCCTTTTTGTCTTCAGTGTAAGATTAAACATTGGAACTCTCACTTATTGTTTATGGTCCTGCCACAGGCTGCATACATATTGGAGTTCTGTGGCAGGATTGAAGAGGGTCTTGAGGGCCAGCATTAAGATGGACCTTATCTCTCTGCTCATGGGGGGAAAAAAGACTTTGTAATATCCTTACTTTTTGCGCGAGGAAAAATATTTTAATGTGTTGTGTTTCTGAAGCCTACTCTTGCTCTTTGTTTTTAGGTTAATCCTTCTGGAAATAGGTGGTAATAGAGGATTGGAGAGTTTCAAATTTTCACCTTTGTTTCAAAATGGGTTTAAGGATTAAGCCCATTGACTACAGGTCAGTCAGCAGAGGTGAAAGCAATGGTTTTGGACAAAATTAATAGCGATGTTGACAAATAGGGTCTACCTAAGAAAACCCATCCTGTCCTGTCAAATGCTGTTTAACTAACTTGCTTGAGTTTTTTGATTAGTAACATGGTGTGTAGTGTGGATAACATTGTAAATGATGGACATCCAAGAGGCATTTGATATAGTTTAGATTAGATTAGATTACTTACAGTGTGGAAACAGGCCCTTCGGGCCAACAAGTCCACACCGCCCCGCTGAAGCGCAACCCACCCATACATTTACCCCTTACCTAACACTACGGGCAATTTAGCATGGCCAATTCACCTGACCTGCACATCTTTGGACTGTGGGAGGAAACCGGAGCACCCGGAGGAAACCCACGCAGACACGGGGAGAACGTGCAAACTCCACACAGTCAATCGCCTGAGGCGGGAATTGAACCCGGGTCTCTGGCGCTGTGAGGCAGCAGTGCTAGCCACCGTGCCGCCCACAGAGTGGGCCCACATAGTGCTATGTACTAAGCTTTTAGCCAAATTACAACTCATTTAATAAAAGAGCCAATAGCAGAATGGATACAAAACTGCTGCGTGACAAACAGCAGAATAGTTGTAAGCAATGTTTTGGATTAGGGAATGGTATGAATGGGATTTCCAGGTGGTTAGTGTTCAGACCTCTGCTTTTTTTTTGGTCTTGGGTGTACAAAATTTGCCGATAGCCGAAACTTGGAAATATTGTGAAATTTCAGGAGGAAAGTTCAAGCGATGGTACACAGTTTAGGATGGATGGGCAAGTAGCAGATGAAAATTAGTACAGGGTTGCTTTCAACAAAAATAACATGGTAATCAGTTATTGTGAGGTCACTAATTTACCCTGCTTATGGTTGGGAAAAGGATGCTATAGAGTCATAGAGATGTACAGCATGGAAGCAGACCCTTCGGTCCAAGCTGACCAGATATCCCAACCCAATCGAGTCCCACCTGCCAGGACCCGGCCCATATCCCTCCAAACCCTTCCTATTCATATACCCATCCAAATGCCTCTTAAATGTTGCAATTGTACCAGCCACCACCACATCCTCTGGCAGCTCATTCCATACACGTACCACCCTCTGCATGAAAAAGTTGCCCCTTAGGTCTCTTTTATATCTTTCCCCTCTCACCCTAAACCTCTATGCCCTCTAGTTCTGGACTCCCCCAACCCAGGGAAAAGACTTTGCCTATTTATCCTATCCATGCCCCTCATAATTTTGTAAACCTCTGTAAGGTCACCCCTCAGCCTCTGACGCTCCAGGGAAAACACACCCAGCTTGTTCAGCCTCTCCCTGTAGCTCAGATCCTTCAACCCTGGCATCATCCTTGTAAATCTTTTCTGAACCCTTTCAAGTTTCACAACATCTTTCTGATGGAAGAAGACGAGAATTGCATGCAATATTCCAACAGTGGCCTAACCAATGTCCTGTACAGCCGTAACATGACCTCCCAATTCCTGTACTCAATACTCTGACCAATAAAGGAAAGCATACCAAACGCCGCCTTCACTATCCTATCTACCTGCGACTCCACTTTCAAGGAGCTATGAACCTGCACTCCAAGGTGTCTTTGTTCAGCAACACTCCCTAGGACCTTACCATTAAGTGTATAAGTCCTGCTAAGATTTGCTTTCCCAAAATGCAGCACCTCGTATTTATCTGAATTAAACTCCATCTGCCACTTCTCAGCCCATTGGCCCATCTGGTCCAGATCCTGTTGTAATCTGAGGTAACCCTCTTCGCTGTCCACTACACCTCCAATTTTGGTGTAATCTGCATTCTTACTAACTGTACCTCTTATGCTCGCATCCAAATCATTTATGTAAATGACAAAACGTAGAGGACCCAGCACCGATCCTTGTGGCACTCCACTGGTCACAGGCCTCCAGTCTGAAAAACAACCCTCCACCACCACCCTCTGTCTTCTACCTTTGAGCCAGTTCTGTATCCAAATTGCTAGTTCTCCCTATATTCCATGAGATCTAACCTTGCTAATCAGTCTCCCATGGGGAACCTTGTCGAACGCCTTACTGAAGTCCATATAGATCACATCTACTGCTCTGCCCTCATCAATCTTCTTTGTTACTTCTTCAAAAAACTCAATCAAGTTTGTGAGACATGATTTCCCACGCACAAAGCCATGTTGACTATCCCCAATCAGTCCTTGCCTTTCCAAATACATGTACATCCTGTCCCTCAGGATTCCCTCCAACAACTTGCCCACCACTGAGGTCAGGCTCAATGGTTCCCTGGCTTGTCTTTACCACCCTTCTTAAACAGTGGCACCATGTTTGCCAACCTCCAGTCTTCCAGCACCTCACCTGTGACTATCGATGATACAAATATCTCAGCAAGAGGCCCAGCAATCACTTCTCCAGCTTCCCACAGACTTCTCGGGCACACCTGATCAGGTCCTGGGGATTTATCCACTTTTAACCGTTTCAAGACATCCAGCACTTCCTCCTCTGTAATATGGACATTTTGCAAGATGTCACCATCTATTTCCCTACAGTCTATATCTTCCATATCCTTTTCCACAGTAAATACTAATGCAAAATACTCATTTAGTATCTCCCCCATTTTCTGTGGCTCCACACAAAGGCTGCCTTGCTGATCTTTGAGGGGACCTATTCTCTCCCTCGTTACCCTTTTGTCCTTGATATATTTGTAAAAACCCTTTGGATTCTCCTTAATTCTATTTGCCAAAGCTGTCTCATGTCCCCTTTTTGCCCTCCTGATTTCCCTCTTAAGTATACTCCTACTTCCTTTATACTCTTCTAAGGATTCACTCGTTCTATCTTGTCTATACCTAACATTGCTTCCTTCTTTTTCCTAACCTAACTCTCAATTTCTTTAGTCATCTAGCATTCCCTATACCTACCAGCCTTTCCTTTCACCCTGACAAGAATATACTTTCTTTGGATTCTTGTTATCTCATTCCTGAAGGCTTCCTATTTTCCAGCCGTCCTTTTATCTGCGAACATCTGCCTCCAATCAGCTTTCGAAAGTTCTTGCCTAATACCGTCAAAATTGGCCTTGCTCCAATTTAGAACTTCAACTTTTAGATCTGGTCTATCTTTTCCATCACTATTTTAAAACGAATAGAATTATGGTCGCTGGCCCCAAAGTGCTCCCCCACTGACACCTCAGTTACCTGCCCTGCCTTATTTCCCAAGAATAGGTCAAATTTTGCACCTTCTCTAGTAGGTACATCCACGTACTGATTCAGAAAATTGTCTTGTACACACTTAGGAAATTCCTCTCCATCTGAACTCCGTGCTGAAGGGCGGCACGGTGGCACAAGGGCGGCACGGTGGCACAGTGGTTAGCACTGCTGCCTCACAGCGCCGGAGACCTGGGTTCAATTCCCGCCTCAGGTGACTGACTGTGTGGAGTTTGCACGTTCTCCCCGTGTCTGCGTGGGTTTCCTCCGGGTGCTCCGGTTTCCTCCCACAGACCAAAGATATGCAGGTCAGGTGAATTGGCCATGCTAAATTGCCCGTAGTGTTAGGTAAGGGGTAAATGTAGGGGTATGGGTGGGTTGCGCTTCGGCGGGTCGGTATGGACTTGTTGGGCCGAAGGGCCTGTTTCCACACTGTAGTCTAATCTAATCTAATCTAATCTGAACCTTTAACACTATGGCAGTCCCAGTCGATGTTTGGAAAGTTAAAATCCCTTACCATAACTACCCTATTATTCTTACAGATAGCTGTGATCTCCTTACAAGTTTGTTTCTCAATTTCCCTCTGACTATTAGGGAGTCTATAATACAATCCCAATAAGGTGATCATCCCTTTCTTATTTCTCAGTTCCACCCAAATAACTTCCCTGGATGTATTTCCAGGAATATTCTCCCTCAGCACAGCTGTAATGCTATCCCTTATCAAAAATGCCACTCCCCCTCCTCTCTTGCCTCCCTTTCTATCCTTCTGTAGCATTTGTATCCTGGAACATTAAGCTGCCAGTCCTGCCCATCCCTAGGCCATGTTTCTGTAATTGCTATGATATCCCAGTCCCATGTTCCTAACCATGCCCTGAGTTCATCTGCCTTCCCTGTTAGGCCCCTTGCATTGAAATAAATGCAGTTTAATTTATTAGTCCTACCTTGTCCCTGCCTGCCCTGACTGTTTGTCTCACTTCTGAAAACCTTTCCCCTTGCTCATCACCTCTTGGTTGACCACAGTATGATGTGCATTAAAAGTACAAATAACAGGAACAGGACTAGGCTGTTCAGTCCTCAAATCTGTTCCAACATTCACTGAGATAGAGATGTACAAAATAGGAGTAGGCCATTTGAGCCTATTCTGCTATTCAGTATGATCATGGTTGATCATCCCAACTCAGTACCTTGTTCCCACTTTCTCTCCATACCTTTTGATCCCTTTAGCCCTAAGAATGTTTTCAAGAGAATTAGAAACATTCAATATTTTGGCCTTAACTACTTTCCATAGCAGAGAATTCCACAGGCTCACTACTGTCTGGGTGAAGACATTTCTCCTCATTAAAGTCCCAAATGGTTTAATGTATACCTTTAGACCGATTGGAGGCTAAAGCATCCACTCTCAACACTATTTTCCTCCACTATCCAGATATCCTTTTAGGTGTGTAGAAATCTGTTAATCTCTGTCTTGAACATAGCCGACAACTGAGCCACGACAGCCCTCTGGAGTGGTGAATTCCAAAGATTTACCACTTGTGCATGAAAGAATTCCTGCTTATCTCTGTCGTAAATGGCTTACTTCTTATTCTGACACTGTCCCTGGTTCTAGATGCCTCAGTCAGGGGAAATATCTTTCCTGCTCTACCCTGTTGATACCTGGAAGAATCCTGTAAATTTGAATTAAATTCTTCAAAACTCTAGAGAATAAAGGTCCAGGCTCACAGCACCAGGACCCTGAGTTTGATACCACCCTCAGGCGACTGTCTATGTGGGTTTCCTCTGGGTTTTCTCCTACAGTCCAGAGATGTGCTAGTTAGGTGGATTAGCTGTGGTAAATGTGGGTTACAGGGGTATGGTAGGGAGGTGAGTCTGGGTAGGATGCTCTTTGGAGGGGTTGATGTGGACTTGATGGGCCGAATGGCCTGCTTTCACACAGGAGTTCTATGAAACTGAGGCTATTTAATTTTTCCTCCATTACCAGGAATTAGTTTGATTAACCTTTGTTTCACCCACTGTATGGCAAGCTTATCTTTCCTCTGATAAGAATACCAAAGTTGCACATAGTATCTTACATATAGTCTCACCAAGTTAATGTATTGCAGTAAGACATCTTTACTCAAATCCTCTTGTGATAAAGCCTACATACTGTTTACCTTAATTGTGTGTGAAACCAGCACATTTACTTTCAGTGACCAATGAAGAAGGACACTTTTTCAAGAATAGGTCGTCTTCAAGATTGATGTTTTCCAGTCTGTAAGAAAGTAATTTGTAATTAGGTTTTCCAAAGTGGATAATCAGGTCACATTTCTACACATAGATACTTCAAGGAGATTTCAAGAGACTATGCACCTCCCCACAACTCATTCGCATCCAGTTCCACGTCACCTGCAAACTTTGAAATATTACATTTAATCCCCACATCCAAAACATTGATCTAGGTTGTATATAGCCACAACCCAAGCACTGATCCTCGAAGCTTAATCGCAGCTTGTCAACCCAAAAATAACTCATATAATTCTACTGTCACTTTTCTGACCATTGCTCAGTTCTCAGTCTTTGCTAATGTATTTCCCTAAATCCAATATTTACTGACCTCTTGTGTGGGATCCTACTGAAAGTATTTAGAAAACATAAATGCATCACATTCACTAGTTGTTCCTTCTCTGTATGATAGTTATATTTTCAGAAAACTAATGGATTTGACAAGCAGGACATCCCTTCATAATTTCATGTTGATGCTTCCGTGTTTTGGGGGGTGTACTTACCAGAGGTAAGCCATAGGGTACAGGTCTCTGGCACAGACACTGTTCCTGTTGCTCAGAAGGGAAGTGGAGGGAGAGAAGCAGAACATTAGTGATTGGGGACTCTATAGTTAGGGGGACAGATATGTTCTGTGGGAACAAGAGAGGCTCAGTGTTGGTGTGGCCAGATGCCAGGGTTCATGATGATTTTGATCGTGTTTTCAGGATCCTTAAGTGGGAGGGGGAGCAGCCACCAGTCATGGTCCACATAGGTAACAATGACATAGGTAGGAAAAAGGAAGGGGATTTAAGGCAGACATTCATGGAGCTAGAGTGGAAGCTTAGAGCTAGAACAAAGAGTTGTTATCTCTGGTTTGTTCTGTGCCACATGCTAGCGAGGCGAGTAATAGGGAGAGAGAGGAGTTAAACATGTGGCGACAGGGATGATGCAAGAGAGAGAGATTTCGATATCTGGATAATTGGGGCTCATTCTGGGGTAGGTGGGACCTCTACAAACAGGATGGTCTGCACCTGAACCAGAGGGGTACCAGTGCAAACCCTAACCACCTTACCGTACATCAAAGAAGTTTCAGAAATGACAGCCAGACTACTAAGACCCCAGAATCCTAGTAGCACACAAACCCACCAACACTCAAACAAAAACTAACAAACTTAAAAGACCCAGTATAACCTATGGACAAAACCAGCATCATCTACAAAATTCCATACAAGGACTGTCACAAACACTATGTAGGACAAACAGGAAAGTTAGCCACCAGGATACACGAACACCAGCTAGCCACAAAAAGACACTACCCTCTCTCCCTCGTAGCCCTACACACAGATGAAAAAAAACCACCATTTCGAATGGGACAACACATCTATCCTGGGACAGGCGAAGCAAAGACATGCCAGAGAATTCCTAGAGGCCTGGCACTCCAACCACAATGCCATAAACAAACACATAGATCTAGATGCCATCTATCAACCCGTCAGAAAATGACATCACCAGGAACCCTATCCAGGAGAAAGATATAAATAGAAAGCAGGAGACAACAGCTTCGCTTCACTTGGAGGTCGCCACTGATGATGTTACCTAGCCAGGTAATGAAACGTCTGGATATCAAACCTACAGCTCAGCGAGCAAACCTACACCCTAAAGGGGTACCAACACCCTAAAGGGGATGGGGGGGTAGTTTACTAATGCTGTTCGGGAGGGTTTAAAATAATTCAGTAGGGGGGTGGGAACCTAAATTGTAGCTCTAGTGTCCAGGAGGTTGAGTGTAGTGAGGTCAGAAATAAGGTTTCAAGGTCGCAGGAGTGCTATAGCAAGCAGAAAGGTAGTTTGAAGTGTGTCTACTTCAGTGCCAGAGCATCCGAAATAGGGTGGGTGAACTTGCAGCGTGGGTTGGTAACTGAGTCTTTGATGTTGTGGCTATTTCGGAGACATTGGTAGAGCAGGGACAGGAATGGTTGTTGCAGATTCCGGGGTTTAGATGTTTCAGTAAGAACAGGGAAGGTGGTAAAAGAGGGGGAGGTGTGATATTGTTCTTCAAGGACAGTATTATGGTGGCACAAAGGACGTTTGAGTATACATCTGCTGAGGTAGTATGGATTGAGGTTAGAAACAGGAAAGGAGAGGTCACCTTGTTGGGAGTTTTCTGTAGGCTTCTGAATAGTTCCAGTGATGTGGCGGAAAGGATAGCAAAGATGATTCTGGATAGGAGTGATAGTAACAGAGTAGTTGTTATGAGAGACCTGAACTTTTCTAATGACTCTAAATATATTGTTCGAGTACTTTAGACTGGTCAATTTTTGTCCAAAATGTGCAGGATGGTTTCCTGACACAGTGTGTAGACAGGCCAACAAGGGCAAGGCTACATTGGATTTGGTACTGGGTAATGAACCAGGCCAGATTTGGAGGTAGGTGAGCACTTAGTGATAGTGACTACAATTCAGTTATGTTTACTTTAGCAATCAAAAGGGATAGGTATATACCGCAGGACAAGAGTTATAGCTGGGGGAAAAGCAATTATGATGTGATGAGGCAGGATTTAGGATGCATAGGATGAGGAAGGTAATGACGGGGTGGGCACGATTAAAATGTGGAGCTTATTCAAGGAACAGCTACTGCATGTACTTTACAAGTATGTACCTGTCAGGCATGGAATAAGTGGTCAAGCGAGGGAGACATGGTTTACTTAAAAGGTGAATCTCTTGTAAAGAGGAAGAAGAAGACATATGTAAGGATGAGAGGTGAAGGCTCAGTTAGGGTACTTGAGAGTTACAAGTTAGCCAGGAAGGAGACACACAAAAAAAAAACTCAGAAGAGCCAGGGGGGGACATGAGAAGTCATTGGCAGCTAGGATCAAGGAAAACCCTAAAGCTTTCTGTAGGTATATCAGGAATAAAAGCTTGACTAGAGTAAGATTCAGGCCAATCAAGGACAGTAGTGGGAAGATATGTGTGGAGTCCGAGGAGATAGGAGAAGAGCTAAATGAATATTTTTCGTTAGTACTCCCACTGGAAAAAGACATTTTTGTCGAGAATACTCAGGTACAGGCTACTAGACTTGACGGGATTGATGTTCACAAAGAGAAAAGTCCCCTGGGCCGGATGGGATTTATCCTAGGATTCTCTAGGAAGCCAGGGAGGAGATTGCAGAGCTTTTGGCTTTGATCTTTATGTCATCATTGTCTACAGGAATAGTGCCAGAATACTCGAGGATAGCAAATATTGCCCCCATGTCCAAGAAGAAGAGTAGAGACAGCCCTAGTAAGTACAGACGAGTGAACCTTCCTTCAGTTTTGGGTAAAGTGTTGGAAAAGGTTATAAGAGAGAGGATTTATAACCATTTAGAAATAAGTTGATTAGGGATAGTCAACACGGTTTTGTGAAGGATAGGTCATGTCTCACAAACCTTATTGAGTTCTTTTAGAAGGTGACCAAACGGATAAAACGAGGGTAAAACGATTGATGTGGTGTATGTGGATTTCAGGAAGTCATTTGATCAGATTCCCCATGGTAGGCTATTGCACAAAATACAGTGGCATGGGATTGAGGGTGATTTGGCAGTTTGGATTAGAAATTGGCTAGCTGAAAGAAGACAAGAGGGTGATGGATGAAGGGAAATGTTCATCCTGGCGTTCGGTTACTAATGGTCTGTTCCGCAAGGATCTGTTTTGGGGCCACTGCTGTTTGTCATTTTTATAAATGATCTGGATAAGGGTGTAAAAAGATGGGTTAATAAATTTGCGGATGACACTAAAGTCGGTAGAGTTGTGGATAGTGCGGAAGGATGTTGCAGGTTACAGGGGAATATAGATAAGCTGCAGAGCTGGGCTGAGAGGTGGCAAATGGAGTTTAATGCAGGAAAGTGTGAGATGATTCACTTTGGAAGGAGCAACAGGAATAAAGAGTACTGGGTAATGGTAAGATTCTTGGCAGTGTAGATGAGCAAAGAAATTTTGGTGTCCATGTGCATAGATCCCTGAAAGTTGCTACCCAGGTTGATAGGGTTGTTGAGAAGGCATACTGTATGCTGGCTTTTTTTGGTAGAGGTATTGAGATTTGGAGCCATGAGGTCATGTTATAGCTGTACAAAACTCTGGTGCAGCTGTACTTGGGGTACTGCATACTGTTCTGGTCACCACATTTTAAGAAGGATGTGGATGCTTTGGAAAGGGTTCGGAGGAGATTTAGTAGAATGTTGCCTGATATGGAGGGTAGGTCTGATGAGGAAAGGCTGAGGGACTTGAGGCTGTCTTTGTTAGAGAGAAGGTGGTTGAGAGGTGACTTAATTAAGACATATAAGATAATCAGAGGGTTAAATAGGACCCATGCTGCCAGGAGGACCAATTCTACCATAGAACATCCCAGATGGCCTCCTTCAAGGACCGTAAGTTCCCCTCTCACGTGGTCGACGAGGCCCTCCAGTGCATCTCTTCCATTTCCCGCACCTCTATCCTTTCTTTACTCAGAGTAGTAGGGGTGTCTAATGCTCTGCCAGCAACAGTAGTAGACTCACTAACTTTAAGGGCATTTACATGGTCATTGGATAAATGTATGGATGAAAATGGAATATTTTAGGTTGGATGGGCTTCAGATTGGTTCACAGCTTGGTGTAACATTGAGGGCTGAAGGGCCTTTGATGTGCTATAATATTCTGTTCTATTTACTGGATAGTGTGTGTTGAAGAGCTGTATTTTTGTTGTCATCTATATGTTAGCCATTACTTGTCTACTACCATACCTTTTAACTTTGTCAATTTTTGTCAGTTTATAGTAACTCTTTCGTAAAGGGTCCTTTACAAGAGAAATGTTAATTAGCTGAAAATGTGTTGCTGGAAAAGCGCAGCAGGTCAGGCAGCATAATGTTAATTAGCCTTTGATTGGCTAACTAATAGAAGATAGAGGTTACCATGTCAACTCTCTAACTAGTGGAATGCTGTAGAGATCAGTGCCGGCTCACAATCTTTTACAATATGTATTCATGACTTGGATGGCGAAAGTGACTGTAGTGATACCAAGTTTCAGGATGGTAAGTGGTGAGGATGAAACAAAGGGTCTACACAGGGGAATGGACAGGTTAAGCAAGTGAGCAAAAACTTGACAAACAGGATATGATGTGGTAACATTTGAAGTTATCCACTATGTAGGATGAAGTGAAGAGTTGAACATTATTAAAATGGAAAAAAACTGGAGAAAGCTATGGCATGGAGGGATTTTGGAATCCTTGACCATGAATCACAAGGTTAGTATACAAGTTGAGCAGATGATAGGGAATGCAAGTAGAAAGTTAGCCTTTAATTCAAAGGAATGGTGTATAAAAATAGTGTAGTCTTGCTAAAACTATAAAAGGCACTCGTCAGACCACAGCTAAAACAGTTTTTGACTCCTTAGCCAAGGAAAGGAGTGGTTAGCACTGCTGCCTCACAGCGCCGGAGACCCGGGTTCAATTCCCGCCTCAGGTGACTGACTGATTGTGTGGAGTTTGCACGTTCTCCCTGTGTCTGCGTGGGTTTCCTCCGGGTGCTCTGGTTTCCTCCCACAGTCCAAAGATGTGCAGGTCAGGTGAATTGGCCATACTAAATTGCCCGTAGTGTTAGGTAAGGGGTAAATGTAGGGGTATGGGTGGGTTGCGCTTCGTCGGGGCGGTGTGGACTTGTTGGGCCGAAGGGCCTGTTTCCACACTGTAAGTAATCTAATCTAATACTGGCATTGGAGGCTGTCCAGAGAAGATTCATTAGGTTGATACCAGATATTTGGGCGGCACGGTGGCACAGTGGTTAGCACTGCTGCCTTACAGCGCCAGAGACCCGGGTTCAATTCCCGCCTCAGGCAACTGACTGTGTGGAGTTTGCACATTCTCCCCGTGTCTGCGTGGGTTTCCTCCGGGTGCTCCGGTTTCCTCCCACAGTCCAAAGATGTGCAGGTTAGGTGAATTGGCCATGCTAAATTGCCCATAGTGTTAGGTAAGGGGTAAATGTAGGGGTGGGTGGTGGGTCGGTGTGGACTTGTTGGGCCAAAGGGCCTGTTTCCACACTGTAATGTAATCTAATCTAAATATGGAGGGACTGTCAGTTTAGATCATAGAATCCTTACAGTGTGTAAACAGGCCATTTGGCCCAACTAGTCCACACCAACCCTCCAAAGAGTAACCCACCCAGACCCATTCCCCTACCCAATTACTGTACATTTAGGAGAAAGTGAGGTCTGCAGATGCTGGAGATCAGAGATGGAAATGTGTTGCTGGAAAAGCGCAGCAGGTCAGGCAGCATCCAGGGAACAGGAGAATCGACGTTTCGGGCATAAGCCCTTCTTCCTGAAGAAGGGCTTATGCCCGAAACGTCGATTCTCCTGTTCCCTGGATGCTGCCTGACCTGTTACGCTTTTCCAGCAACACATTTCCTACACATCCCTGAGCACTATGGGCAATTGAGGCAGGGCCAAGTCACCTAACCTGTTAATCATTTTGGATTGTGGGAGGCAACCAGAGCACCCGGAGGAAACCCATGCAGACACTGTGAGAATGGGCAAACCCCACACTGACAGTCGCCCAAGGCTGGAGTAGAACCTGGGTCTCTGGCATTGTGAAGCAGAAATGAACTGATTGAAGGTACCAATGCTTAGGGAATTGACAGGGTAAATGCAGACAGATTGTTTCCCCTTGTGGGAGAATATAAGACCAGAGGGCATATTTCTCAAAATAAGAAGTCTCACATTTAAGACAGGTGAGGAGAAATTTCTTCTAAGAGTATTGAATCTGTGGAATTTATGACTGTGTAGACTGTCAAGGCTGGGTCATTAATTATATATCAGGACTGAGACAGACATTTTTTTTATCACTAGTTTTTAGTTTCATATTTAGTTACAATTGAGAAGGTGATGATGAGCTTGTTTGCTAACCATATGACGGGGCCCTATAATGTGCTGTTCAAATTTGCCAACTTCAGCTCTTGAACATGCAAATAACTAGTAAAAACAATTGAAGTGTACAAAACATTCTCAGTAAGACAAAAGTAGTGGCACAAATGGTGATAATGTTTCAGATCTAATCACCATTATGGGAGAATGTTTACAAGTTAAACAAGGTTGACAAAAGAACAATAGTAAGAAAGGATCTTGGCTCAGATCAGGACGTAGAATTGGTATGGTTGGAGATTAGGAATAGTACAGTTAGAAGACACTGGTAGGTCTGGTATTGGGTGCAGTTTATCACCCTGCTGTCGAAAATGAAAAAGGATTTTATAAAAAGGAGTTACAGCAGGTGACATCTTACAAGCTATATGTTGTAAGGCACATTTTAGCAAGCATGAACCTTGTTTCTACCTTCTATTAGTTAGCTAATTCTCTATTCATATAATTAATGGTTGTTATACTACCAATTAACATGCTATCTTCAACAACATGGGCTCTAATTTAGTAACTGTAATTCCTTCTCAAATGCCTTCTGAAAATGTATATTTATTACATCCATGCAACCTCTTTGTCATAGTAGATCAGGAAGAGTTGTATTTTTAGAAGACCGCTACTCAACAATGTGGGGCTTAGTTGGATGGTTTGTGATGCAGAATGATGCCAACAGCACCGGTTCAGTTCCTGTATAGCTGAAGTCACTGTGATTTTCCTACATTTTCACAGCCCCCCGCCCCCGCCCCGATACAGCTGAGGTTCATTAAACTAAATCATTCATGTGGCTTTCATCTGGACTCTTTCCAAGGTCGTCATGTCAAAAGACCAGATCTACAATAAGATTTTGGATACAATTTGATCAGCAACCTGTAAACTGTCAAAATGATGGTTGTTGATTCACGCTGAATGGTTTCATTAATTTAATCTTCAGTTACAATTTCTTCACCAAGTTTCTTGTTTCCTATAAATAAATATATATTTTATCAGTTAGGAGATGTGAGCCAGTATTTATAGTCCACGCATAGTTGCCTTTCATAAAGTGATAGTGAGCTGCTGCATTGAACTACTATGGTCCGTTTACTGTGGGCAGGATTTTGAGTCAACAATGTTGAAGCAGTGGCAATATATTTCTATTCAGGACAGTGATTGGCTTGGAGAGGAACTTGTGGTTGGTGGTGTTTATCTATCTTGTACGCTTGTCCTTCTAAATGGTACTGGTCTTGGATATTGAAGGTGTTGTCTGAGGAATGTCTGTGAACTTCTGCAGTGCATTTTGTAGATGATACATGCTGCTGTGATTGTCCGGCAGTAGCAGAGGGGATGGATGAGTAATATGGTGCCGCTCGAGCAAGCTGCTTTGTTCTCAATGAAGTTGAGCTTCTTGAGAGTTGTTGGAGCAGCACTCATCCAGACAAGTTAAGGGGTTTTCCATCACATTCATGACTTATAATCTGTTGATTGTGGAGAGGCTTTGGGGAACCAAGCAGTAAAGTATACAGGATTCCTAGCCTGTGCCATACTCTTATAGTCAGAGTATTTATATAACTAGTCCAATTCAATTTCTGGTTAATGGTAACCCCTAAGATTTGATCAGAGTGTGGGGAGAAAGTGGGAGCAGGGTACTGAGAACTGATCAATCACGATCATACTGAATGGCAGATCAAGCTCAAAGGCAGTGTTGAGCCTACTTGCGGAACGTTTCAGAGAACACCTCTGGGACACCCGGACCAACCAACCCAACCACCCCGTGGCTCAACACTTCAACTCCCCCTCCCACTCCATCAAGGACATGTAGGTCCTTGGACTCCTCCATCGCCAGACCATAGCAACATGACGGCTGGAGGAAGAGCGCATCATCTTCCGCCTAGGAACCCTCCAACCACAAGGGATAAACTCAGATTTCTCCAGTTTCCTCATTTCCCCTCTTTCCCCCCCCCCCCCCCCCCCCCCCCACCTTGTCTCAGTCCCAGCCCTTGAACTCAGCACCACCTTCCTAACCTGCAATCTTCTTCCTGACCTCTCCGCCCCCATCCCACCCCACTCCGGCCTATCACCCTCACCTTAACCTCCTTCCACCTATCGCATTTCCAACGCCCCTCCTTCCTACCTTTTATCTTAGCCTGCTTGGCTATTCCTGAAGAAGGGCTCATGCCCAAAACGTTGATTCTCCTGCTCCTTGGATGCTGCCTGACCTACTGCACTTTTCCAGCAACACATTTTCAGCTATGCCATTTAATGTCAAGGGAAGGTTCTCTCATCTTTGATAAGGTCATTGCCTGGCATTTGATGGCATGAATGTTTCTTGCTACTTGTTGGTCCAAGCCTGCATGCTGCATTTGAACATGGTTAAAAATCACACAACACCAGGTTATTGTCCAACAGGTTTAATTGGAAGCATTAGCTTTCGGAGCGCCACTCCTTCATCAGGTGGTTGTGGAGAACACAATTGTAAGACACAGAATTTATAGCAAACGTTTACAGTGTGATGTAACTGAAATTATACATTGGAAAATACCTTGATTGTTGAGTGCCTCACCTGTTAGAATGACCATGATAGTTTCACTTCTTTCATGTGTAAACTTTTTTAAAAAGTTACATTCTCAGGTTAACTGTAACAATTGTTAAGGAGAAAGTGAGGACTGCAGATGCTGGAGATCAGAGCTGAAAATGTGTTGCTGGAAAAGCGCAGCAGGTCAGGCAGCATCCAAGGAACAGGAGAATCGACGTTTCGGGCAAAGCCTTTTAACAGTTGTCAGCCCAGATAAAATATTAAGATGTTGAAGGTGTTTGCCCCCTGTGTTCTCTGTCTGTGCCATAATGTTTAGATTGTTAATTCAGTTTTTAGATTAGAATCAGAGTCTTACATAAATGCATGCAGTTTTTGAGCAAAGTACAACGTAACTCTGCAAGTAAAAATTCACCCCAAAAACGTGTGTGTGTGTGCGTGCGCGCGCATGTGGGTTTTTGTGTCTGTGTCTGGGGTGGGGGGGGTTGTGAGTGTCTGTGAGAGAGATGTGTGCATGTGTGATAGTGTAAAGGGGTCGAAGTCTGTGAGTGTGTGCGTGTGTGTGTCTCTGTCGGTCTGGGTTGAGGGGTTGTGAGCATTTGAACATGGACTGTTTCAGTATCCAGAATGTGAGGAGTCTGAATGATACTGAACATTATGCAAACATCAACAGACATCCCCAGTTCTGATCTTTTGATGAAGCAGTTGAATATTGTTGGGTCTAGAACACCACTCTCATGAATTCCTGCAGAACTAGAGAGGCAAAAGTCTAGTGGCATTATCACTGAACTGTGAATCCAGAGGCCAAGGTACTCTACTGGTGATGCGAGTTCAAATCAGAGCACTGCCGCTGGTGGAATTTGAATTCAATAAATATCATCTGGTTTTTGAGACCCTTCGGGAAAAGGAGAGGGCGGATCCTATCGAGCGGTTCCGTGAGCAGACTGTCAAAGCCATTTGGCAGAATTCCTCATCGCCAGAACTTTCCAACAAGCACCAAGACATGGTTTGGCTGGTGGTGAGAAGGGTTCTGTCTGTGAGATCCTTTATGCACGCCCAGACTCTCAGCCGCACCACACACTGCCCTCGAAGCGGCTGCGGGGGGGGGAGGAGACTGTCACACACCTCCTTCTGGAATGTGCCTACGCAGAAGTCTGGAGAGGAATGCAGTGATGTTTGTCGAGGTTCGTCCCGAGCAGCGCCGTGACGCGGGACTCCGTACAGTACGGCCTGTTCACCGGAACACACGCCGAGACAAACATCAACTGTGCCTGGAGGATCATCAACTCGGTGAAGGACGCTCTCTGGGCGGTCCGAAACCTGTTGATCTTCCAGCTGAAGGAGTTGACCCCGACCGAATGTTGCAGACTGGCACATTCCAAGGTTTTGAGGGACGCGCTGAAGCTTGGGGCAGCTGCCGCCAAGGCGCGGTGGGGAAAGACCACCGTGTAACATCTGCCTGCCTAAAGAAGAACAGGGGGCACATGCAGTCATTTGGGCTCTGCTGACGCCTCAGCTAAAAATGTAATCGTACCGACCTGTAAATAGGAATGATTACTCTGTTTCGGTATGCAAACAAATAGAATGTTTACATATGTATGGCATGTCCAACTGTACAGACCATTAAAATATTTTGTGAATAAAGTATATTTTTGAAATAAAAAATTAAAAAAAACATCTGTTTTTTAAAGAGACAATGATGACCATGAAGATGGAAAAACCCAGCGTGCGTAGACTTTGCGGTATCTACTGTCTTCTGCCATTTCTTGATATCATGTAGAGTGAATCTAATTGGATGAAGACTGGAGTCCGTGATGTTGGGGATCTCTGGAGGATGCTGAAATCATCCATTTCTGCAGTTGTGGCTGAAAATTGATCTATTGTCACGTGTACCAAAGTACAGTGAAGAGTTTTGGTTATGAGCAGTACAGGCAGGTAATCGTAATAGAGGACGTACAGATCAAAGGTTGTGAAAAGACTTAAAAGCATTCGGGTTACGTTGCGCTAGGTGTGCACTAGGTGAGATCAGTGTTAGCAAGATCAGCATTATTTGAGGCAAGAGAGTCCATTCATCAGTCTAATAACAACCAGGAAGAAACTGTTCCTGAACCTGCTGGTGGGTGTGTTCAGGCTTCTGTATCTTCTGCCTGACAGAAGCAATTGTAGGAGATCATTACCAGGGAGCAATGGGTCTTTGATGATGTTTTAGATTAGATTCCCTACAGTATGGAAACCAGCCCTTTGGCCCAACAAGTCCACACCGACCCTCTGAAGAGTGACCCACCCAGACCCATTTCCCTCTGATTAACACTATGGGCAATTTAGCATGTCCAATTCACCTGACCTGCACATCTTTGGACTGTGGAAGGAAACCGGAGAAAGCCCGTGCAGACACGGAGAGAATGTGCAAACTCCACACAGACAGTTCCTGACGCTGGGATCGAACCTGGGACACATAACAACACCTGGTTATAGTCCAACAGGTTTAATTGAAATCCCACAAACTTTCAGAGTGCACCTACTTCATCAGGTGCAGTGAGACAGCAGGGTACACAGACACAAGGTTAATAAGCAGAGAGATCAAAGATCATACTTGTGTGAGTGGAATGTCAGCTCGTACATCTCTGCAGGTGACCAAGACCGTGTGTGGCATAGTGGGTGGCACAGTGGTTAGCACTGCTGCTTCACAGCGCCTGAGACCTGGGTTCAATTCCCGCCTCAGGCGACTCTCTGTGTGGAGTTTGCACATTCTCCCCGTGTCTGCGTGGGTTTCCTCCGGGTGCTTCGGTTTCCTCCCACAGTCCAAAAATGTGCAGGTCAGGTGAATTGGCTATGCTAAATTGCCCGTAGTGTTAGGTGAATGGGTCTGGGTGGGTTACGCTTCGGCGGGTCGGTGTGGACTTGTTGGGCCAAAGGGCCTGTTTCCACACTGTAAGTAATCTAATCTAATCTAAAAGACTGTTAGATGGTATGTAAAGTGTTCATAAAATCCATATCAATGTTGTGCTGTCATGACAATCAGGCAGAGCAATAGGAATATACAAAAGGTGAGATTTCAGGTCAGGCACTGAATTGTAGGTGTGAGGCTTTGTTCAGAACCTGTCTGAGTTTTAACCTAGAATCAGGCTGGTTTTATTCTAAAAGCTGAAATTTCTAAGATGCCACATTGACTGGCTGTGACTATAAGTTGTGTGGTTTTTTAAAAACAAAATAGAATGGATCTACAAAAGGTATCTCCTTAAACTGAAGCTCCTCTGCTCAGATCTGGGTGTGGAATAATAAGAATGAACAAAATCAGGAACCAGAAAATCAGGGGGTCAGTTAAAATTGTGTGAATAGCAAATAAAGTAGCAGAGAAGAAAATGATCTGGTCACCTGTTGCAGAAGACAGCTGGGAAGGAGATGACAATGAAGGCTTAAGATTTGTTTTGATATATTGTAGTCACATGTACCTAAGGACACCGAAAAGTTCTGTTTTGGAGCAGTACAAACAGATCATAGCAAACAAGGACATACAGATAATAGGGTGTTTTGACAAAGCGTGGCATACAAGGTTAATGCTGCACACGAGGTGCACAAAATAAGATCAACATTTGAAGTTAGGTGGATTCAGCAGTCTAATACAAAAGGGAAGAAGCAGTTCTTCAATCTTTTGTGTGTGTTTCAGTATCTTCTGCCTGACTGAAGAGGTTGGAAGAGAGCATTACTGGGGTGGAAGGGATCTTTGATATTGGCAGCCTTCCCACAGCAACAAGAAGTGTAAATGTACCTGGAAGAATGTGATTATGAGAGACTTAAATACATTTCAATTAAGGAACTGAGGATTGTGACGATCCCAAATAAAACAGGAAAAGACAGAAGAACATTCAGTATAATCCAGAATGGGTATAGTGGAAACTGAGGAACATTTTAAAAATTCCATATCCATTTCAATCTCTGATACATTATTCATCTAATTAACCTCATTTCCACCAGTAATTTTGTTTCTCTTACATGCTGTGTGGTTAGGTGGCCATTCAGCCCATTGTGCATTTTTAATATGAATTATAATTATAATCTGAATTATAATTTTTAATGCATTTTTACTGCTTATACAGCAATCTATGACTATTGTACTGTTTTACAGAACATGGTGTTCCAATTGTTGCTCCATTCAGTCCACAGACCAAGGATTATAGCAACATTTTCAATAAATCATCAAAATCAATATGGAATTTTTAAAATGTTCCTCAATTCAAGGGTCAGTGCCCAGAAGTTCAAAAGTTAGTCAGTTTTAGAGTTAATTAGAGAGCAGACTACAGGAAAAGTGTCCTTTTGCACTATGCTGCTGAAAAGGTGGCTGGAGATCACTGATTTTCTGTTGTTAGGGTTCAGGCAGAATTCCCAAGATCTGCTTATAGTTCCATGCAGTTATAACACAGAAACATCCTGGAAGTCAGTAAGTGTAGCTAAATATAGGTGTTCAGACTCAGAAAAGGTCTTAGGAGCTGTTAGGGCAAAGAAGAAGTCTGCAAGCTCTAGAAATGTTGGTAGAGGGTGAGGAAAGGCCTTGAGCATTATTTGCTTGGTGCAGTTGAGAAACATTAGAGCTCAGAAATTCAGCAGTTGTATCAGCTTGATAAAGTTATTACTTTTTAATATAGCTACGGAAAAGTCTTCCATAACAGTTGAAGTTCTTAAGTGAAATAAGGGATTTTCAATGATATGATACACTGCAGGTAAAGGAATGACTGTCAAGTGGCAGGTTTTCAAAAGTATGATAACGAGTTTGAGGCATTATGTTCTTGTTAGAGTGAAAAGTAAGGCTGGTAAGATTAGTAATCAAGGGATAAAAATATTAAAGGTCTAGCCAAGAAGAAAAAAAGAATCATAGATATAGACAACTGGGATCAAATGAAGCTCTTGAAGTGTATAAAGAGTGTGAGGGCATTCTTAAGAGGGAAATCAGGATGGCAAAGAGGGGATATATGATAGCCTTATCAGATAAAGTTAAGAATAATCCAAAGAGATTCTGCAAGTACATTAAGAGCAACTAATGAGAGAATAAGGCACCTTAGAGATCAACAAGATTGTCATACAGCACGGAAACAGACCCTTCGGTCCAACCAGTTAATCCCAAACTAAATTAGTCCCATTTGCCTGTGCTGGCCCATATCCCTCCAAACTTTTCCTAAATAGACTTATCCAAATATCATCTTAAAGTTTGTAATTGTGCCCACACCTTCACTTTCTCTGAAAGTTCATTCCACATGCAAATTTTAAAAAAAGCCCCCAGTTCTTTTATAAAATCTCTCTCCTCTCACCTTAGATTAGATTAGATTAGATTACTTACAGTGTGGAAACAGGCCCTTCGGCCCAACAAGTCCACACCGACCCGCCGAAGCGTAACCCACCCATACCCCTACATTTACCCCTTACCTGACACTACGGGCAATTTAACATGGCCAATTCACCTGACCTGCACATCTTTGGACTGTGGGAGGAAACCGGAGCTCCCGGAGGAAACCCACGCAGACACGGGGAGAATGTGCAAACTCCACACAGTCAGTCGCCTGAGGCGGGAATTGAACCCGGGTCTCTGACGCTGCGAGGCAGCAGTGCTAACCACTGTACCACCGTGCCGCCCGTCACCACCGTGCCACCCGTACCACCGTGCCGCACGTAATGAGCCCCCAGTCTTGAAATCCCCCATCCTAGGGAAAAGACAACTACCATTAACTCTATTTATAGCCCTCATTATTTTATATACTTCAAGATGTCTCCTCTCAACCTTGTATGCTCCAATGAAAGAAAGTCCCAGCCTTTCTTTAAAACTCAAACCTGAACCTCAGAAGATGGGAGAGATATTAAATGAATATTTTGTGTCAGTTTTTAGTGTGAAGAAAGAAATGGAGACTGGAGAACTCAGGGAAATAAATAATGATGTTTTGAAAACAGTTCACAGTACAGAAGAGTAAGCACAGGAGACTTCTTAGAAAACCAAGGTGGGTAAATCTACGGGACCAGATCAAGTGCATCTAAGGATGTTGTGGGGCCTCGAGCTGAAATATTTGTTTCATCAATAACCACAGTTGAGGTGCTGGAGAGTGACTAATGTTGAGTCCACTTTTGTTCCTCATTTATATAAATGATTTGGATGAGAATATGTAAGACCAAAATTCTCCCCGTATCTGCGTGGTTTCCTCTGGGCGCTCCAGTTTCCTCCCACAATCCAAAAATGTGCAGGTTAGGTGAATTGGCCATGCTAAATTGCCGGTAGTGTTAGGTGAAGGGGTAAATGTAGGGGAATGGGTCTGGGTGGGTTGTGCTTCGGCGGGTCAGTGTGGACTTGTTGGGCCGAAGGGCCTGTTTCCACATTAAGTAATCTAATCTAATCCAAACTCTAGCCACCGGACACCTGAAAGACGAACGCCTCATCTTCCGCATTGGGACCCTCCAACCACAAGGGATCAATGTAGATTTCACCAGTTTCTTTATTTCCCCTCTCCCCACCTTATCCTCAGAGCCAACCTTCCAACTCGGCACCGTCCTCTTGAACTATCTTTGCAACTTCCTTCCCATCTATCTGCTTAGAATAAAGAAAGTTTACAACCAAAAGAGAAATGCTGGAAAATCTCAGCAGGTCTGGCAGCATCTGTAAGGAGAGAAAAGAGCTGACGTTGATTCTAACTGACCCTTTGTCAAAGTTAAAAAAAAGGGAAATGGGGAGGTGTTTATACTGGGCTGATATAAGATGAGTCATGGCTCCAGAAGCAAAAGTAGCAATAAAGAGGTGATAATGACAGTGCATAGAGAGATTATAGGGAGATTAGGAGCTGTGAATGACCAAGGCTGAAGCCAGTGCTATGTGACAAAATATGAGGAGGGGGGGGGGGGGGGGGGAGATTGATGAAGCAGAGGCAAAATGGAAAACAGGGGAGAAGGGTAACAAAGGGGGAAGAGGAGAGGAAAAAGGTGATGAGAGTGGGGGGGGGGGGCAAGAGAAAGAGACAATCAAGAAATAAGAGGTACAGAACAGTGAAAAAAAAATCAAAATAATGAAATTAATAAAATTAAATTACGGAGCAGAACGAAAACAGAGGGGTCGAGATGGGATAATCAACTGAAGTTGTTGAATTCAATGTTGAGACCAGCAGGCTGTAAGAAAATTTACAGCCCAGGAACAGGCCCTTTGGCCCTCTAAGCCTGAGCCGATCCAAATGTACTGGCACCCAATTCCTAAGTATCTGTGTCCCTCTGCTCCCTACCCACTCACGCATCTGTCCAGATGCATCTTAATTGAATCTACCATGCCTGCCTCTACCACCTCTACTGGCAAAGCGTTCCAGACACCCACCACTGTCTGTGTGAAGTACATGCCATGTGTATCCCCCCCCCTTAAACTTTTCACCTCTCACCTTGAAAGCGTGTTATTGAATCCTTTACCCTGAGAAAAAGCTTGTCTCCATCCACCCTGTCTATACTCTTCATGATTTTGTAACTCTCAATCAGGTTACTCCTCAATCTCCTTTTTTTCTAATGAAAAAAAACCTAACCTACTCAACCTTTCTTCAAAGCACCTTCCATACCAGGCAACATCCTCTGCACCCTCTCCAAAGTGTCCACATCCTTTTGGTAATGTGGCGACCAGAACTGTACAGAGTGTTCTAAATGCTGCCAAACCAATGTATTGTATAATGTTAACATGACTTGCCAGCTCTTGTATTCAATATCCCGTCCAGTGAAGGCAAAGTTTCCTCATTTCCCCTCCCCCCACCTTGTCTCAGTCAAATCCATCGAACTCAGCACCGCCTTCCTAACCTGCAATCTTCTTCCTGACCTCTCCGCCCCCACCCCAGTCTGACCTATCACCCTCACCTTGACCTCTTTCCACCTATCGCATTTCTGACGCCCCTCTCCCAAGTCCCTCCTCCCTACCTTTTATCTTAGCCTGCTGGACAAACTTTCCTCATTCCTGAAGAAGGGCTTATGCCCGAAACGTCGATTCTCCTGTTCCCTGGATGCTGCCTGACCTGCTGCGCTTTTCCAGCAACACATTTGCAGCAAGTATACTATACGCCTTCTTGACCACTCTATCCATCTGTGCAGCAACCTTCAGGGTACAATGGACCTGCACTCCCAGATCTCTCTGCCCATCAACTTTTCCCAAGGCTCTTCCGTTCATTGTGTAATTCGCTCTACAAATAGTCTTGCCTAAATGCATTACCACACATTTGTCTGGATTGAACTCTATCTGCCACTTTTCCGCCCAACTCTCCAGTCTATCCTCCTGTATTCTTTGACAGTCCCCTATGCTTTCTGCTACTCCACCAGTCTTAGTGTCATCAGCAAACTTGCTGATCATACCCACAGTGCCCTCTTCCAGATCATTTATGTATATTACAAACAACAGTGGGGGACACCTGCACCAATCAACCCCACCGCCCTGTCGCCCAACATTTCAACTCCCCCTCTGCCAAGGACATGCAGGTCCTAAGCCGCCTCCACCACCGCCCCCTCACCACCCGACGCCTGGAGGAAGAATGCCTCAACTTCCGCCTCAAAACACTTCAACCCCACGGCATCAATGTGGATTTCACCAGTTTTCTCATTTCCCTTTTCCCCACCTCAGCCCAGCTCCAACCTTCCAGCTCAGCATCACCTTCATGACCTATCCTACCTGCCTATCTTCCTTTCCACCTATCCACTCCACCCTCCTCTCTGATCTATCACCTTCATCCCCAACCCTATTCACCTATTGTGCTCTATGATACCTTCCCCCACCCTCCTCTCTGACCTATCACCTCCATTCACCTATTGTACTCTATGCTACTTTTTCCCCACCTCATTTATCTCTCCACTCTGCAGGCACCGAAACTTTTGCCCGAAACGTCGATTTTCCTGCTCCTTGGATGCTGCCTGACCTGCTGCGCTTTTCGAGCACCACTCTAATCTAGACTCTGGTTTCCAGCATCTGCAGTCCTTGTTTTTACCCTGTGTAACACCATTGGTCACCTTTCTCCATTTCAAGACACTCCCTTCAACTACTACTCTGTCTCCTGTTGCTCAACCAGTTCTTTATCCACCTAGCTACACACCATGTGACTTCACCTTCTCCATTAGTCTACCATAGGGAACCTTATCAAATGCCTTACTAAAGTCCATGTATATGACATCAACAGCCTTTCCTTCATCTAACAACTTGGTCACTTCCTCAAAGAACTCTATTAAGTTGGTAAGGCACGATCTCCCCTGCACAAAACCATGTTACCTATCACTGATAAACCCATTATTTTCCGAATATAGATAGATCCTATCCCTAAGTACCCTCTCCAGCAACTTTCCCACCACTAACGTCAGTCTCACTGGTCTGTAGTTACCCAGAATATCCCTACTCCCGTTCTTGTACAGGGGGACAACATTCGTAACCCTGCAGTCCTCTGGCACCTCACCTGTATTTAAAGATGCCACAAAGATATCTGTCAGGGCCCCAACTATTTCCTCTCTTGCCTCCCTCAGCAACCTGGGATAGATCCCATCCGGTCCTGGGGATTTGTCCACCTTAATATCCTTATGTCAACGTGATCCAAAGTAAACAAATCTCTATTTCTAATCTCAACATTCATCACCTCCCGTGCCTCAGTGAAAGCAAAGTAATCATTGAGAATCTCACCCATTTTCTCAGGTTCGACATAACCTTTCTTCCTTATCCTTTAGTGGACCAATCCTTTCTCTGGTTACCTTCTTGCTTCTTATATAAGAATAAAAGGCCTTGGGATTCTCATTAGTTCTGCTTGCTAAAGTTATTTCATGACCCCATTTCGCCTGCTTGATTCCTCCTTTAAGATTGGTTTCTACTCTCCCGCTATTCCTCCAAGGCCCGTTCTGTTCTTAGCTGCCTGGACCTTATGTATGTTTTACTTTTCCTCTTGGCTAGTCGCACGATTTCTCCTGTCATCCACAGTTCACAAATCTTGCCTTTCCTATCCCTTGTTTTCAAAAGCGACATGCCTATCCGGCGCTATCTTCAACCTATGTAGCTAAGTGTAGCTAAGTGTGAGGTGATTCACTTTGGTAAGAGTAACAAAAAGATGGGGTACTGGGCTAATGGTCGGATACTTGGTAGTGTGGATGAGCAGAGGGATCTTGGTGTCCATGTACACAGATCTCTGAAAGTTGCCACCCAGGTAAATAGTGCGGTGAAGAAGGCATATGGCGTACTGGCTTTTATTGGTAGAGGAATTGAGTTCCAGAGTCCTGAGATCATGTTGCAGTTGTATAAGACTCTGGTGCGGCCGCATCTGGAGTATTGTGTGCAGTTTTGGTCGCCATACTATAGGAAGGATGTGGTGGCACTGGAACGGGTGCAGAGGAGGTTTACCAGGATGTTGCCTGGTATGGTAGGAAGATCGTATGAGGAAAGGCTGAGGCACTTGGGGTTGTTTTCATTGGAGAAAAGAAGGTTTAGGGGTGACTTGATAGAGGTGTACAAGATGATTAGGGGTTTAGATAGGGTTGACTATGAGAACCTTTTTCCACGTATGGAGTCAGCTATTGCGAGGGGGCATAACTTTAAATTAAGGGGTGGTAGGTATAGGACAGATGTTAGGGGTAGATTCTTTACTCAGTGAGTCGTGAGTTCATGGAATGCCCTGCCAGTAGCAGTGGTGGACTCTCCCTCTTTATGGGCATTTAAGCGGGCATTGGATAGGCATATGGAGGATAGTGGGCTAGTGTAGGTTAGGTGGGCTTGGATCGGCGCAACATCGAGGTCCAAAGGGCCTGTACTGCGCTGTATTCTTCGATGTTCTATCTTTGAATGCTTCCCAGATATCAAGACTTTCCTTCAAAGTAGCTGCGTCCAATCCACATTTCCCAGCTCCTGCCTAATTTTGATATTATTGACTTTGACCCAGTTTAGTATTCGTCCCTTATGACCACTCTCATCCTTGTCTACGAGTATTCTAAAACTTACAGAATTATGGTCACTATTCCCAAAGAAATACCCCACTGCAACTTCTACCACGTGGCCTGGCTCATTCTCCAACACCAGGTCCAATATGGCCCTTTCCCTCGTAAGACTTTTGACATACTGCTCTAGAAAACTTTCTTGGACGCTCCTTACAAATTCTGCCCCATCCAGACCCCTGACACTAAGTATATCCCAGTTAATGTTGGGAAAATTAAAATCTCCCATCACTACCACCCTGTTGCCTCTACATCTTTCCATAATCTGGTTACCTATTTGTTCTTCTACTTCATGCTCACTGTTGGGAGGCCTATAATACAGGAGACAGTGAGGTCTGCAGATGCTGAAGATCAGAATTGGGAGTGTGTGTTGCTGGAAAAGCACAGCAGGTCAGGCAGCATCTGAGGAGGAGGAAAACTGATGTTTCAGGCCAGAGCTCTCCATCAGGAAAGGCTCTGGCCAGAAACGTCGACTTTCCTGCTCCTCAGACGCTGCCTGACCTGCTATGCTTTTCCACCAACACACTCAGGCCTGTAATACAGCCCCACCAATGTAACTGCACCCTTCTTATTTCTCAGCTCCACCCATAACGCCTCACTGCTCAAGCCCTCCATAGTGTCCTCCTTTAGCACAGCCATTATATCATACTTGACCAGCAACACAACTCATCCCCGCTTTTACTTCCTTCTGTCCTGTCTGAGGCATCTATATCCTGGAACATTTAGCTGCCAATCATTCCCTTCCTTCAATCAAGTCGCTCTGATCGCAGTAACGTGATACTGCCAGGCATCAATCCAAGCCCTAAGTTCATCTGCCTTACCCACTATACTCCTAGTATATGCACTTCAAGCCGTCAGTTCTTTTGCGTTCATTTGCTCTCTGCCTACTCTTCCCGTTGGGATCTAGCTTTGTGATCCTTAGTGTCCAGTTTCCATCTCACTGTCTAGTAATCTTCTCTTCTGGTTCCCAGCCCCCTGCCACATTAGTTTAAAACCTCCCCAACAGCAGTAGCAAAAACTCCCCCAAGGAAATTAGTTCCAGTCTGGTTCAGGTGTAGACTGTACAATTTGTAATAGTCCCACTTTTCCCAGACCAGTCCCAATATCTCTCAAATCTGAATCCCTCCCTCCTACATCATCCCTCAAGCCACACGTTCATCCTGCCTATTTTTTCATTTCTACCCTGGCTAGCACGTGGCACTGGTAGCAATCCTGAGATCACTACCTTTGAGGTCCTCCTCTAACTTCTCTCCTAACTCCCTGAATTCTGCTTTTAGGACTCGTTTTTTACTTTATATCGTTGGTGCCTATATCGAACATAGAAAAATACAGCGCAGTACAGGCCCTTTGGCCCTCGATGTTGCGCCGATCCAAGCCCACCTAACCTACACTAATCCACTATCCTTCATATGCCTATCCAATGCCCGCTTAAATGCCCATAAAGAGGGAGAGTCCACCACTGCTACTGGCAGGGCATTCCATGAACTCACGACTCGCTGAGTAAAGAATCTACCCCTAACATCTGTCCTATACCTACCACCCCTTAATTTAAAGCTATGCCCCCTCGTAATAGCTGACTCCATACGTGGAAAAAAGGTTCTCATGGTCAACCCTATCTAAACCCCTAATCATCTTGAACACCTCTATCAAGTCACCCCTAAACCTTCTTTTCTCCAATGAAAACAACCCCAAGTGCCTCAGCCTTTCCTCATACGATCTTCCTACCATACCATCCTGGTAAACCTCCTCTGCACCCGTTCCAATGCCTCCACATCCTTCCTATAGTATGGCGACCAAAACTGCACACAATACTCCAGATGCGGCCGCACCAGAGTCTTATACAACTGCAACATGACCTCAGGACTCCGGAACTCAATTCCTCTACCAATAAAAGCCAGTACGTCATATGCCTTCTTCACCGCACTATTTACCTGGGTGGCAACTTTCAGAGATCTGTGTACATGGACACCAAGATCCCTCTGCTCATCCACACTACCAAGTATCCGACCATTAGCCCAGTACCCCATCTTTTTGTTACTCTTACCAAAGTGAATCACTTCACACTTACCTACATTGAACTCCATTTGCCACCTTTCTGCCCAGCTCTGCAGCTTATCTATATCCCGCTGTAACCTGCCACATCCTTCCTCACTGTCAATAACTCAACCGACTATCGTATCATCCCCAAACTTGCTCACCCAACCTTCTAGCCCCTCCTCCTGGTCATTTATAAAATTGACAAACAGCAATGGTCCCAAAACAGATCCTTGCGGAACACCGCTTGTAACTGCACTCCAAGATGAACCTTTACCATCAACTACTACCCTCTGATCTTCTTCCAGCCAGCCAATTCCTAATCCAAACCTCCAACTCACCCTCAATGCCATATCTCTGTATTTTTTACAATAGCCTACCATGGGGAACCTTATCAAATGCCTTACTAAAATCCATATACACCACATCTACCGCTTTACCCTCGTCTACATCCTTAGTCACCTTCTCAAAGAATTCAATAAGGTTTGTGAGGCACGACCTGCCCTTCACAAAACCATGCTGACTATCCTTGATCACATTATTCCTATCCAGATGTTCATAAATCCTATCCCTTACAATTCTCTCTAAGACTTTGCCCACAACAGAAGTGAGACTCACCGGCCTTTAGTTACTAGGGTTATCCCTACTACCCTTCTTGAACAGGGGTACCACATTTGCTATCCTCCAGTCTTCTGGCACTATTCCTGTAGACAACGAGGACATAAAAATCAAGGCCAATGGCTCTGCAATCTCCTCCCTTGCTTCCCAGAGAATCCTAGGATAAATGCCATCAGGCCCAGGGGACTTATCTATTTTCACCCTTTCCAGAATTTCCAACACTTCTTCCCTACATACCTCAAAGCCGTTCATTCTAATTAATTATGACTCAGTATTCACATCGGCAACAATGTCCTGTTCCTGAGTGAATACTGATGAAAAGTATTCATTCAGTGTCTCCCCAATCTCTTCAGCCTCCACATGCAACTTCCTTCTACTATCCTTGACTGGACCTATTCTTACTCTCGTCATTCTTTTATTCCTGACATACCTATAGAAAGCCTTAGGATTTTCCCTAATCCTACCAACTAAGGAGTTTTCATGTCCCCTCCTTGCTGTTCTTAGCTCTCTCTTCAGATCCTTCCTGGCTACCTTATAACTCTCAATCATCCCAACTGAACCTTCACGCCTCATCTTTACATAGGCTGCCCTCTTCCCTATAACAAGGGATTCCAATTCCTTATTAAACCACAGCTCCCTCACACGACCCTTTCCTCCCTGCCTGACAGGTACATACTTATCAAGGACACTCAATAGTTGCTCCTTGAACAAGCTCCACATATCAATTGCGCCCTTCCCTTGAAGCCTACTTTTCCAAGCCATGCATCCTAAGTCGTGCCTCAACGCATCATAATTTCCCTGCCCCCAGCTATAACTCTTGCCCTGCAGTGCACACTTATCCCTCTCCATCACTAGAGTAAAAGTCACCGAATTGTGGTCACTGTCCCCACCTACCTCCAATTCTAACTGGCCTGGTTCGTTACCCAGAACCAAATCCAGTATGGCCTCACCTCTTGTTGGCCTGTCTACATATTGTGTCAGGAAACCCTCCTGCACACATTGGACAAACACTGACCCATCTAACAAACTTAAGCTATAGCTTTTCCAGTCAATATCTGGAAAGTTAAAGTCCCCCATAACAACCACCCTATTACTTTCACTCTTCTCCTGAATCATCCTCGCAATCCTTTCTTCTACGTCTCTAGGACTATTAGGAGGCCTGTAGAAAACTCCTAACAGGGTGACCTCACTTTTCCTATTCCTAACCTCAGCCCAAACTACCTCAGATGGCACCAAGACAACTGGCTGTTCACCCTCCTGATCCGTGACATCCCTGACCTGAGCACCTGGAAGGCTCGTTTTCAGCCTCAGAACCGCCTACCTACTCCCCTCACAATAGAACCCCTTATGACTATGGACTTACGAGTCTTTTTCCGCCCTTCTGAACAGCAGTGCCCACCACGGTGCCGTGATCCTGGCAACTACTGCCCTCCCCTGGTAAGCCATCTCCCCCAATAGTATCCAAAACGGTATACCTGTTTTGGAGGGAGATGACCACAGGGGATACTGCCTTCCTACTCTTTTTCTGTCTTTTGGTCACCCATTCACTGTCTCCCTCAGTAATTCTAACCTGCGGTGTGACCAGTTCACTAAACGTGGTTAGCATCGCGGATGCTTCACAGTGAGTCCATCCGCAGCTCCAGAGCCATCATGCGGTCAAACAACAAGCTGGACACACTTCTTGCAAGTGTAGGAGTCAGGAATGTCAGACACATTCCTAAGCTCCCACATCAAGCAAGAGGCACATGCCACGGGTCTGAGGTCCCCTGCCATTGTGAGCCTTAGCATTATATCAACTGAAACCAAGCAATGCACTTAAATATATGAAAGAAAAGACAGGAAATTTCCCTAGATTTCTCTAGATGTACTGTGAATGTTACTTAAGCACTTAAAGACTGCAGTGGTTGAACTTTTTAGCTTTATTTCTTGACTTAATATTAAAAGGACTTTATTATGTTTGGAGTTTACTGCATCTGGTACTCCTGATTTGGTCTTTTCTATATTGGTGAGACCAAACGTAAACTAAGGGAACATTTCGCTGAACATCTCAACTGGGCCTGTCAGAGCCAGCCTGATCTCCTGGTCACCAACCATTTCAATTCCCCTTCCCACCCCCTCTCAACATGTCCAGCCTTGGCCTCCTCCATTGTTACAATGAATCAGACCAGTTTGGAGGAACAACACCTTATCTTTCATCTGGGCAGCCTACAGCCCAGAGGACTCAATATTGAGTTCTCCAATTTCAAATAACCTTTCCACCCATTGTCTGACTCCCTTTCATTCCATTTATCAACCCTTTCAGCTATCAACCATATTTATTCCTCCCATCGACCAACCTGGTCATACCGGTGTTCTTCTATCACCTCACCATTCCGTCCCTCTCCCCACTCCCTCCATTTTAACTGCAGCTCCTCTATCCCCACCTCCATTCCTGAAGTAGGGTTATATCCAGAATGATGACTTCTCCACCTCATGATGCTGCCCGACAAGCCTCCTGCTTGTCTACTACAGTTAATTATGTAAAGCCAGTTTGAATTTGTATGGTATCATGCTTTACTAATTTACTTTAGTGTTTTGAAGAGGCAGCAGAAAAGTTTGCTGAAGGACTTTGATAAACTGCCATACAATAGTCTTGTCAGAAAGGCTAACAGTCGTGGATAAAAAACATTGCAGCTACATGGATAAAGAATCGGCTTACTGACAGAAAACAGTGTAACGATTATTTTTTGGATTAGAATGTCAAAATGGTTTTTGATGAAACCATTATACAAGTGGCAGATGAAATTTAATGCAAAGTGTGACTGATTCATTTTTGTAAGAAGAACACAGAGAGATGGTATAGTTCTAAAGGCAGTGTAGTAACAGAGTGACTTCTGTGTACAGCAAACCAGCACTTGACAAACTGGCAAAAATTGTATACATGAAATACTGGAGGTTTACTCTATTATTGTGATATCCGAATAAGTGGCTGAGGGTGCGAGTGTAATGCTTTTGGAAAACTTAATAGAATAATAGATTCAGTAACTATTACTAATTAACTGTTCCAATATAATAACAGCCATAAACAAAACCTTGAGAAAAGGCAAATTCAGAAAACAGATGGTCGCACAACTCCAGCCCAGGTGGAAAAACATCAAGAGTACTCCATGTAGCAAGGAGAGATATACAACAGTAACAGACCCAGCAACAACTGCTACCGAAAAACTAAGAAACTAAAGGTTCCCCTTTTCAGTCACAAAACAAAATCAGGGTGTTTCAATGTAAAAATGAAAATGTCAGTTTTGGTTAATTTTTATAAACTTTATTGAAATTGTGCAGCTACAATTATGTATTAAAATAGGTATACATCAGGTTCAGAAGCTGGGAATTCCACAAATCGTAATCAATTCTGAACTGATCTAGGAAATCTCAACAATCTTAAATGATATAAGCAGTAGCCCAAGGTATGAGAAATAGCATTCGATCAGACCAAAAGTGCTTTGGGTGTTTCAGTGTTACAATTCCGTTTGGGTAGTGGGATGCTTGTTGGTGCAACATTTTCAGCTTGTGTCCACTTAATTTTAAATTGCGTACCTGGTAGTGATTTCAGTTTTTACTATTCCAGTCAAGTTGAAGGAATTCAAATCTATTCACAACTAACTAAACAATGAGAGAATTTCTGATTAATTAGCTCATTTTTAGAGACAAGTAGATCCACCTGAATGACAGGCATAGGTCAGACTACAGTAGCAGTGCTTATCCAGGAGGTAGGTAGAGGTTCAGTTGAGATGCAAGTATATTCCTATCATAGATATGTAACACTAAACACAGGACTACCCATTCTGGTGTACCACAGAATCTTCTACACTGCAGTGAACATACAGCTCTCCATTCCTACTCCATCCCTGCACCCAACCCCATTATATGGTAAGGATCTAATTCACCTTGTATGCCCACTAGACACAGAGGCACTGTAATAAATGAGAAACAAGATGGTTAAGTTGTGCACATTAAAGCCACAAAAAGGTAAATAGATGTTCAGTTTGGATATATATTGACTAACCTACACTGACATATATCTACACTCACTTTATAATCTCCTTTAAGCTTTGGAGTTAACAACCAAGATCCCTCCTCATCTTGGCAGTAGCCAAAAGGATGTCAGAAACATTTCAGATCTTTCAGTGTTCTTATGGGACTGAAGGGCATGTTATTATGTATTATTGCATGGTTTAAGAAATGTTGCCATGTTCCAACAATATACAGATTGGGTATTACACAAATATGATGTGATGCAGTACATACATTAATACAATTTGGGTGTTTCAGTGTTACAATTCCGTTTGGGTAGTGGGATGCTTGTTGGTGCAACATTTTCAGCTTGTGTCCACTTAATTTTAAATTGCGTACCTGGTAGTGATTTCAGTTTTTACTATTCCAGTCAAGTTGAAGGAATTCAAATCTATTCACAACTAACTAAACAATGAGAGAATTTCTGATTAATTAGTTTTGGCTCATTTTTAGAGACAAGTAGATCCACCTGAATGACAGGCATAGGTCAGACTACAGTAGCAGTGCTTATCCAGGAGGTAGGTAGAGGTTCAGTTGAGATGCAAGTATATTCCTATCATAGATATGTAACACTAAACAGCAGTTCTCCCGACATTCATATTTTTCAGGAAGACAGATGCACACACTTTGAAACAATGACAGTATGTGCTGCAGCAGGTAGGTCAATGATGTGAAGCTAGTTAAGGAAAAGTTCTGTGTTGTACAGAGATTCAAGTAGACAGAATCACCTAGCTAGGAGATGAAATCAAAACCAGAAGTTGCTGGAAAACCTCAGCAGGCCAGGCAGCATTTGTGAAGAGAAATCAGAGTTAACGTTTTGGGTACGGGGGTGACCCTTCGCCAGAACTGTAGAAAAGCAGTTTCTTCACAGATGCTGCCAGCCCTGAGGTTTCCCAGCAACTTCTGTTTCTGATTTATAGCATCTGCAGTTCTGTTTTTAACGAGGTGAAATCAGTAACCAACAATGACTAAGGTTACTTGTGCATGAAGATAGTCAATAGCTGGAAGGGTGCCCAGGCTTGTCTGCACAATTTTATACACATGCATCAACAATCCATCAAGGAGGCACTATCAGTCCAGAGCATTGTCAGTAAGATGGAGGTTTGGGGTTGTAATTTATGTCAGGAATTTCTTATTGAACGAAAACGTGGGAACTCTGCAAAAAGTAACCTCAGTCAACATTTCACATTAAGAACTACCATACTCAGACTTGTTTGGGGAAGGGGAAAGGCTGTTACTCTCAAACCCATGCACAGCACAGCCCAATACTTACGCCCATCCCTGGGACAGATCAATGTCTAGTCTCATCTGTCCCAGACAATGCAGGCATGTGGCAACTCCAATATAACACAGGTGAGGACTGGTACATTCGGAAAGGAAAAACAAAGTATAGGAAGATGCAGAAAATATTGGAGAAACAAAGTGTAAGTTATGGGTCCAGTTACACAACTCCATGAAAATGAAAATGAGCTCCTAAAAGCCACCAACATTTTATAATGTATGAATGGGACAAAGAACAAAAGGTCTGTACAAGTCAATGGTTTGACCAGTTCGAGGACAGTACAGTTTTAAATGCTGTAACACAGAAAATGTACTAAAATGATACACAATGTAGTGCAGATTCACCAGGACAACAGCAAAGATTAAAGGATAGCTAGATAGAGAGAAACAGGAGTTGTTTCCACTGGAGCAGAGAAAGACACAAACAGATATCTAGGAGATATCTGCACCTCCCATGAACAGACATAGCATTTTATTTCACGTACCAATAAATTGTATTATTTTAATAAAGCACTGTGGATACTAAGGATCTGAAACAAAAACAAATACAAATTGAAGAAACTCAGCAGGTCTGGCAGCATCTGTGGTCAGAAAACAAAGTTAACATTTCACGTCCAGTCTTTTGACTATGCCTAACATGCTAAGTTTCTCCAGAAATTTGTTTTATTTTCTATTTCTTATCTGGTTGAAATTGCTGATTAATGTTTAAGGACCCCATGAGCTAGGGAATTAAACTGCACACGGGATTACACAGACATTCTTACTGTCAGAAATAGGTGATTCCATCTCATTAGCATGAGTTATACCTCAGTTCAGTTCCTACTGCTTCATCTGTGACTTTATATACCCTTTATTCGATAAATGTATTACCACTTGTAAAGGATATCATTTGTTCAGTCTTCAAGTCATCAAGTAATTTTTGAAAAGGAGCATATTGGCACAGTGTCGATATACAGCCCACCATTATCAATTTGTGCTTGGGGCGAGTCAGTGCTACATTGAGTCTTCGCCAGTCCTTCAGTAACTCTCCAAGCTGTCAAAAGAAAATCCAGTGCAGTTATTATCATGTTTTGATGTAGCGATACCACAGAGATGCTCGCAAGTCAAGCAATTTCAGGGTTTGTGTTTCATTCCCAACTATATATTTGAATTATCAGACTAATATCTTGTTCAAATTTGTAAAGAAATCCAAAGCCACATACATTCCACTCTTCTGCTGATCATGCATCACCTTCTGTTGGGTTATATGCCCTGAGCACTTTCAAATTCTAGCCCTGGTTGCAAAAATGAAATGTTACATCAGTTTGATAGGGCAATGAAAATGAGTTTTTTTTTTTAAGTGCAACCCTTAATTCCATCCAGCAGCTAACACTGCTCAGTTTTGAATAGAGAACCAAATATGTCTTGTTGCAAATGTACAGGGCCTTGGTGAGACCACTCCTGGAATATTCTCTTTTAAAACATAGAATCTCTACAGTGTGGAAGCAGGCCATTTGGCCCATCAAGTCCACACTGACCGTCTGAACAGCATCCCAACCAGAACCACCCTACCCACTGTGCACCCTTAGCATGGCCAACCCACCTAAACTGCACATCTGTGGGAAGAAACCAGAGCACCCAGAGGAAACCCACGCAGACATGGGGAGAATGTGTGTGGAGTTTGCACAGTCGCCCAAGGGTGGAATCAAACCTGGGTCCCTGAGAAACTGAGAAACAGCAGTGCTAATAACTGAGCCACCATGCTGTTATTGGAGGATGGATGTTCTGATTAGAACATAGATCATAACAGTGCAGTACAGGTTCTTCGGCCCTTGATGTTGCGCTGCCCTGTGAAACCAATCTGAAGCCCATCTAACCTACACTATTCCATTCTTGTCCATATGCCTATCCACTGACCATTTAAATACCTGTGAAATTGGCGCGTTTACAACTGTTGCAGGAAGTGCGATCCACGCCCCTACTACTCTGTGTAAGGAAACTACCCTGACATCTGTCCTATATCTATCAGCCCTCAGTTTGAAACTGTGCCCCCTCATGGCTATCCATCATCATCCTCGGAAAAAGACTCACTGTCCACCCAATTTAACCCTCCAATCCTCTATGTCTCAATTAAGTCAACTCTCAACCTTCTAACAAAAACAGCCTCAAGTCACTGAGCCTTTCCTCATAAGACCTTCCCTCCTCACCAGGCAACATCCTAGTAAATCTCCTCTGAACCTTTTCCAAAGCTTCCACCTTCTTCCGATAATGCAGTGACCAGAACTGCACATAATACTCCAAGTGTGGCCGCACCAGAGTTTTGTACAGCTGCAACATGACCTCATGATTCCAAAACTCAATTTCACTACTAATAAAAGCTAACATACTGTTTTTGTCTTCTAAACAACCCTATCAACATTTTGCCGAGCGATACGAGGGAGGAGCAAAGGACTGCTGGGAAGTTTTTAAGTGGGTGAGCTCTAAACCCAAGTCCCTACACTGTAGGGCCAACCGCCCACCCACCTCCTCTAACCTTACTAAGAGTCTGTAAACTAGGTAAGTTTTCAGGTTTTTTTTCTTTCCCTTCCTTTGTTTAGTCCTGTGCGGGCTTTCAGCGTAGCGGGATATGGATGTTAGGGCAGTTGCATGTTCCTCCTGCAGAATGTGGCAGATGAGAGACACTTCACATGTCTCTGCCGACTACATCAGTGCGAAATACACCCAACTCCAGCTCCTCGAAAACCAAGTTAGGGAACTGGAGCTGGATGAACTACGGATCATCCAGGAGGCTGAGGGGGAAATTGAGAGGCTGTACAGGGAGGTGGTCACTCCCCAGACACAGGATAAGGACAGCTGGGTTACTGTCAGGGGGAAGAAAGGGAACAGACTGTCAGAGCAGGGATCCCCTGTGGCCGTTCCCCTCAGCAATAAGTATACCATTTTGGATACTGCTGGTGGGACAGCCTACCAGGGGAAAGCCACAGTTGTCAGGTCTCTAGCACTGAGGTTCAGAAGGGAAGGGGGGAAAATAGAAAAGCACTAGTGGTAGGGGATTCAATAGTTAGATGGATTGACAGGAGATTGTGTGGTCAGAAATGGGACTCCTGGAAGGTATGTTGCCTCCCCGGTGCCAGGGTCTGGGATGTCACTGATCAGGTTTACAAGATTCTGAAGGGGGAGGGTGAGCAGCCAGAAATCGTGGTACATATTGGCACCAATGATATAGCGAGGAAAGGTATTGAGGATCTGAAAAGTGACTACAGAGAGTTAGGTTGGAAGCTGAAGAGCAGGACATGTAGAGTAGTGATCTCAGGTTTGCTACCAGTGCCATGAGATAGTGAGATGAGGAACAGGCAGTGAGTGCAGCTTCACACGTGGCTGCGAGGCTGGTATGGGAGGGAGGGCTTCAGATACCCTGGACCATTGGGATACCTTCTGGGGAAGGTGGGATCTGTACATGAAGGACGGGTTGCACCTGAACTGTAGGGGTACAAACATCCCGGGTGGGAGATTTGCTCGTGTGAGTCGGGAGGGTTTAGGCTTGTTTGGCAGGGGGGTGGGAATCAGAACCACATGTCTGAGACGGGGACAGTTGCAGATGGGGCAGTGACAGGATGTACTGAATCTATCAGGAAGGTTTCTCACGCGTTGAAACAAAGGGATCGGTTAAAGTGTGTCTGCTTTAATGCAAGGAATGTCCAAAATAAGAGTGACAAACTTAGAGCATGGATCAGTACTTGGTGCTATGATGTTGTGGCCATAACCGAGACGTGGGTCTCAGTCTTGATGTTCCAGGGTTTAGAACGTTTAAAAAGAACAGGGAGGGTGGAAAAAGAGGAGGGGGTACAGCATTGCTAATCAGAGAGTGCATCACAGCTACAGAAATGAAGGTTGTTGAGGAAGGTTTGTATGGGTGGAAGTTAGGAACAGCAAGGGAACAGCCACAGCATTGGGGGTTTACTATAGACCACCTAATAGCAGGAGAGAGATTGAAGAACTCATAGGCGGGCAGATTCTGGAAAAAATGCAGAAGTAGCAGGGTTGTTGTTATGGGTGATTTCAACTTTCCCAAAATCGACTGGAACCTCTGAAGTGCAGATGGTTTGGATGGAGCCATTGTCAGGTGTGTTCAGGAGGGTTTCCTTACTCAGTATGTAGACAGGCCGAAGAGGGGAGAGGCCATTTTGGATTTGGTGCTCGGCAACAAGCCAGGACAGGTCACAACTGCCTCACATTTAGCATAGCCTTGGAGAGTGAAAGGAGCAGTTACCAAGGGAAGATATTTAATTGGGGAAAAGGAAATTATGATGCTATCAGACAGGAGTTGGGAAGCACACTGGGAGCAATTGTTTCACAGAAAGGGCACAGTAGACATGTGGAGACTATTTAAGCAGTTGTTGCGAGTGATGCACAAATTTGTTCCTCTGAGGCAGGTAAAAAGGATAAGATTAAAGAAACTTCGATGACGAGAACAGAGGAGCTTCTCGTCAAAAGGAAGAAGGCAGCTTAAGGAAGGTGGAGAAAGCAAGGATCTAGCACAGCTTTAGAAGATAACAGGCTTGCTAGAAAGGAGCTCAGAAATGGACTGAAGGGGCACAAAAAAGGCTTGGCAAAAAGGATTAGGGAGAACCCAAAGGCATTTTACTCATACATGAGGAATAAGAGAATGATCATGGAGAAGGTAGGGCCGATCAGGGATAGCGGAGGGAACTTGTGCATGGAGTCTGAGCAGATAGGAGAAGCCCTAAATGAGTTTTTTGCTTTGGTTTTTACCAAGGAAAGGGACCTTGTTGTGAATGAAAACTTTGAGGAGCTGGGATACAGTCCTGACCAGATCAAGATTGATGAATTTGATGTGCTGAAAACTTTGAAAAACATTAAGGTTGATAAGTCCCCAAGGCCAGACCAGATTTATCCTAGGCTGCTGCGGGAAGCAAGAAAGGAGGTTGCTAAGCCACTGGCAAGGATATTTCCCTCCTCACTCTCTACGGTAGTTGTACCGGAGGATTGGAAAGAGGTGAATGTTGTTCCTCCTTTCAAGAGGGGTAATAGGAAAATCCCTGGTAATTACAGACCAGTCAGTCTTACATCTGTGGTCAGCAAAGTTTTGGAAAGAATTCTGAGGGATAGGATTTATGAATATTTGGCAAAGCATAGTATGATTAAAGGCAGTCAGCATGGCTTTGAGAGGGGTAGGTCATGCTTCACAAATCTTTGAGGTGGTGTCAAGACAGGTCGACGAAGGTCGAGCACTGGATGTGGTGTATATGGACTTCAAGGAGAAAGTGAGGACTGCAGATGCTGGAGATCAGAGCTGAAAATGTGTTGCTGGAAAAGCGCAGCAGGTCAGGCAGCATCGAAGGAACAGGAGAATCGACGTTTCGGGCATAAGCCCTTCTTCAGGAATGAAGAGGGTGTGCCAAGCAGGCTAAGATAAAAGGTAGGGAGGAGGGACTTGGGGGAGGGGCGTTGGAAATGCGATAGGTGGAGGAAGGTCAAGGTGAGGGTGATAGGCCGGAGTGGGGTGGGGGCGGAGAGGTCAGGAAGAAGATTGCAGGTTAGGAAGGCGGTGCTGAGTTCGAGGGATTTGACTGAGACAAGGTGGGGGGAGGGGAAATGAGGAAACTGAAGAAATCTGAGTTCATCCCTTGTGGTTGGAGGGTTCCTAGGCGGAAGGTGAGGCGCTCTTCCTCCAACCATCGTGTTGCTATGGTCTGGCGATGGAGGAGTCCAAGGACCTGCATGTCCTTGGTGGAGTTGAAGTGTTGAGCCACGGGGTGGTTGGGTTGGTTGGTCCGGGTGTCCCAGAGGTGTTCTCTGAACCGTTCCGCAAGTAGGCGGCCTGTCTCCCCAATATAGAGGAGGCCACATCGGGTGCAGCGGATGCAATTGATGATGTGTGTGGAGGTGCAGGTGAATTTGTGGCGGATATGGAAGTATCCCTTGGGGCCTTGGAGGGAAGTAAGGGGGGAGGTGTGGGCGCAAGTCTTGCATTTCTTGCGGTTGCAGGGGAAGGTGCCGGGAGTGGAGGTTGGGTTGGTGGGGGCTGTGGACCTGACGAGGGAGTCACGGAGGGAGTGGTCTTTTCGGAACGCTGATAGGGGAGGGGAGGGAAATATATCCAGCCTATCACCCTCACCTTGACCTCCTTCCACCTATCGCATTTCCAACGCCCCTCCCCCAAGTCCCTCCTCCCTACCTTTTATCCTGCTGGGCACACTTTCCTCATTCCTGAAGAAGGGCTTATGCCCGAAACGTCGATTCTCCTGTTCCTTGGATGCTGCCTGGCCTGCTGCGCTTTTCCAGCAACACATTTTCAGCTCTGTATATGGACTTCAGCAAGGCATTTGATAAGGTTCCCTGTGGTAGGCTCATTCATAAAGTCAGGAAGTATGGGATACAAGGAGATTTGGCTATCTGGATTCAGAATTAGCTGGCTGACAGAAGGCAGAGAGTGGTTGTAGTTGGAAAGTATTCTGCCTGGAAGTCAGTATTGAGTGGTGTCCCACAGGGCTCTGTTCTTGGGCCTCCAATCTTTGCAGTTTTTATAACTGACTTGGATGAGGAGGTTGAGGGGTGTGTTAGTAAATTTGCAGATGACACAAAGGTTGAAGGTGTCGCTGATAGTATCGAGGGCTACTGCAGGCTGCAGCACGACAGACAGGATGCAGAGCTGGGCTGAGAAATGGCAGATGGAGGCCAACCTGGATAAATGCGAAGTGATGCATTTTGGAAGGTCGAACTTGAATGCTGAATATAGGATTAAAGACAGGATTCTTGGCAGTGTGGAGGAACAGAGGGATCTGGGTGTTCAAGTACATAGATCCCTCAAACATGCCACCCAAATGGATAGGGTTGTTAAGAAAGCATATGGTACTTTGGCTTTCATTAACAGGGGATTCGAGTTTAAGAGCCGCGAGGTTTTGCTACAGCTCTACAAGTCCCTGGTGAGACCACATTTGGAATATGGTGTCCAGTTCTCATTGCCCTACTGTAAGAAAGATACAGAGGCTTTGGAGAGGGTGCAAAGAAGGTTTACCAGGATGCTGCCTGGTCTGGAGGGCATGCCTTATGAAGAAAGGTTGACTAAGCTGGGACTTTTCTCTTTGGAGAGAAAGAGGAAGAGAGGAGGCCTGATCGAGGTGTACAAAATAATGAATGGAATAGATAGAGTCAATAGCCAGAGACGTTTCCCCAGGGCAGGATTGACTGGTACGAGGAGTCATAGTTTGAAGATACTAGGAGGAAGGTATAAAGGAGACGTCAGAGGTAGGTTCTTTACGCAGACAGTTGTGAATGCATGGAATGCATTGCCAGCTGTGGTGGTGGAAGCAGAGTCATTGGGGACATTTAAGCGACTGCTGGACATGCATATGGATAGCAGTGAGTTGAGGGGTGTGTAGGTTTAGTTATTATATTTTACATTAGGATTAAACCTTGGCACACCATCATGGGCCAAAGGGCCTGTTCTGTGCTGTACTTTTCTATGTTTTATGTTCTAACCTGGGTGGCAGCTTTGATGGATTTCTGTTATAGAGTCATAGTGATGTACAGCATGGAAACAGACCCTTCGGTCCAACCCATCCATGCCGACCAGATATCCCAATCCAATCTAGTTCCACCTGCCAGCACACGGCCCATATCCCTCCAAACCCTTCCGATTCATATACCCATCCAAATGCCTCTTAAATGTTGCAATTGTACCAGCCTCCACCACTTCCTTTGGCAGCTCATTCCATACCCGTACCACCCTCTGTGAAAAAGTTGCCCTACTTAGGTCTCTTTTATATCTTTCCCCTCTCACCTAAACCTATGCCCTTTAGTTCTGGACTCCCCAATCCTAGGGAAAAGACTTTGCCTATTTACCCTATCCATGGACACAGATCTCTCTACACTGCCAAGAATCTTACCATTAGTCCAGTACTCTGCATTCCTGTTGCTCCTTCCAAAGTGAATCACTTCACACTGTTCTGCATTAAATTGTATTTGCTACCTCTCAGCCCACCTCTGCAGCTTATATATGTCCCTCTGTAATCTACAACATCCTTCAGCACTATCCACAAGTACACTGACCTTAGCGTCGTCCACAAATTTACTAACCCATCCTTCTACGCCCTCATCTAGGTCGTTCATAAAAGTGACAAACAGATCCTTGCGGTACACCATCAGTAACTGAACTCCAGGATGAACATTTCCCATCAACACTGTCTCCTTTCAGCAGGCCAATTTCTGATCCAAACCACTAAATCGCCCTCAATCCCATGACTCCTTATTTTGTATAGTCGCCTACCATGGCGAACCTTATCAAACACTTTACTGAAATCCATATACACCACATTAATGGCTTTTCCCTCATCCACCTGTTTATACACCTTCGCAAAGAACTCAATAAGGTTTGTGAGCAACGAGCTACCCTTCGCAAAACAATGTTGACTATCCCTAATCAACTTATTCCCCTCTCGACGATTATAAATCCTCTGTCTTATAACCTTTTCCAACACTGCCCACAACCGAAGTAAGGCTCACTGGACTATAATTACCAGGGTGTCTCTTTTCCCCTTCTTGAACAAGGGAACAACATTTGCTTTTCTCCAGTCTTTTGGTACTATTCCTGTACACAATGATGACATAAAGATCAAAGCCAAAGGCTCTGCAATCTCCTCCCTGGCTTCCCGGAGAATCCTAGGATAAATCCCATCCAGACCAGTGGATTTATCTATTTTACACTTTCCAGAATTTCTAACACATCCTCTTTGTGAACCTCAATCCAATCTAGTCTAGTAGCTTTTTTCTCAGTACTCTCTTTTACAGCATTGCCTTTTTCCAGGGTTATAATGACGAAAAATATTCAATTAGCGCTTTCCCTATCTCCTCTGACTCCACCCACATCTTCCCATTACTTTCCTTGATTGGCCCTAATCTTACTTTAGCCATTAGCCTTACTATAGTTCAAGTACTTCAGGTGGGTCAGTTTTTGTTCAATGTGTGCAGAAGTGTTTTCTGACACAGTATTTAGACAGGCCAACAAGGGGCGATGCCATATTGGATTTGGTATCGGGGAATGAACCCAGCCAGGTGTTAGGTTTGGAAGTAGGTGAGCACTTGGCGATAGTGACCATATGTTTACAATAGCAATGAGCAGGGATAGGTATATACCGCAGGGAAAGAGGTATAACTGGGGGGAAAGGCAATTATGATGCGATTAAGCAAGGCTTAGGATGCATAGGATGGGGAAGAAAACTGCAGGGGATGGACACACTTAATGTGGAGCTCATTCAAGGAACAGCTTCTGCGTGTCCTTGATAAGTATATACCCATCAGGCAGGGAGGTAGTCGTCAAGAGAGGGAGCCATGGTTTACTAAAGAAGTTGAAGCTCTTGTCAAGAGGAAGAGGGCAGCTTATATAAGGATGAGGTGTGGAGGCTCAGATACGGGCTGGAGAGTTATAAGTTAGCCAGAAAAGATCTAAAGAGAGGGCTAAGAGGAGCCAGGAGGGGGCACGAGACGTTGCTGGTGGATAGGATCAAGGAAAATCCTAGATATATCAGAAATAAAAGAATGGCTAGAGTAAGATTAGGGCCAATCAAAGATAGTAGTAGAAAGTAGTGTGTGGAATCTGAGGACATAGGGGAAGTGCTTAAATGAATACTTCTCGTCAATATTCGCATTGGAAAAGGGCAATGTTAGTGAGAATATGGAGATACAGGTTACAAGATTCTTTGGGATTGAGGTTGACAAGGAGGTGGTTTTAGCAATTTTGGAAGATCTGAAAATAGATAAGACCCCTGGGCCGGATGGGACTTATCATCAGATTCTCTGGGAAGCAAGGGAGGAGATTGCAGAGTCTTTGGCTTTGATGTTTATGTTATCATTATCAACAAGGAGTAGTGCCAGAAGACCGGAGGATAGCAAATATTGTTCCCTTGTTTAAGAATGGGAGTCAGGACAGCTCTGGTATAGGCCAGTGAGCCTTACTTCGGTTGTGGGTAAGGTGGTAGAAAAGGTTGAGAGAGACAGGATTTATCATCATCTGGAAACAAATAATTTGATTAGGGATAGTCAACACGGTTTTGTGAAGAGTAGGTCGTGCCTCGCAAATCGTATTGAGTACTTCGAGAAGATGACAAAACAGGTGGTTGAAAGTAAAGTGGCTGATGTGACGCATATGGACTTCAGTAAGGCATTTGATAAGCTTCCACACAGTAGGCTATTACACAAAATACGGAGTTTCCGGATTGAAGATGATTTGCCATTTGGATCGGAAATTGGCTAGCTAAAAGAAGATAGAGGGTGGTGGTTGATGGGAAATGTTCATCTTGGAGCTCACTTACCAGTGGTGTGCCACAAGGATCTGTTTTGGGGCCCACTGCTTGCTGATGTCCTCTTGTGACCTTGAAACCTTACTGACCTCACTACTCTCAACCTCCTCTATACTCTAACTACAGTTTAGTTTCCCATCCCCTGCTGAAATATTTTTAACCCACCCGAAGAGCATCAGGTACCCCTCTGGTTCCCGTGTTCAACTTCTCTCTCTCTCTCTCTCTCCCCTATTCCTTGTCTCGCTAGCACGTGGCACGGGCAATAAACTAGAGATAATAACTCTGATAACGGAGGAAGCGCAGCCCAGTTTTACCAGGCTGATTCCCAGGATGTCAAGGCTGATCTATTGAGAGAGATTGGGTCGGTTCAGACTATTCACTGAAGTTTAGAAGAATGAATAGGGAGATCTCACAGAAACCTATAAAATCATAAGAGGACTATACAGGGTAAACACAGGAAGAATGTTCCCAATGACCAGGGAGTCCAGAACCAGGGGGTCATGGTCTAAGGATACAGTGTAGGCCATTTAGGAGGGACAAGAGGAGAAAGCGGTGAGCCTGCGCAATTTTCTCTCACAGGATACAATCAAGGCCAAAACACAATGTTTTCAAGAGGGCTAAAGAGATCAAAAGGTATGGGGTAAAAGTAAGAACAGAGTACTGAGCAGGATGATCAGAATAGTGGAGCAGGTTTGAATGGTCTATTGCTGTTCCTATTTCTCTGTCACTGTTTACATCTCCACAAATCTACTGACATTTTTTGTCATTGTCTTTTCAAAATTAACTCCCAATTACTGAGGTTTGTTTTCTTCTTCTATGTCTCCTTTCACAAAATATTAATTTACTAGCTACTGCTGCTCAAAGTCATAATGGTTTCAATGGCATTTGTTGAAGAAGATAAGCAAAAGCCATTGATAGCCAGTATCTTCTCCAACCTACCATATCTTCCTTAACTGATGGACAGGTGGGAAGGCAAGTGTCGAGGACGGCAGAGTCTGCAGAAGGACACAAGAAAGTGGGCAAAAACTAGGCAGATGGAATATAATGTGGGAGGTCATGCACTTTGGCAAAAAGATTAGAGGGACTAAATATTACTTAAATGCAGAAAGACTATAGAAAGCTAGAACAGCAGGGTTTAGTCCTGAATCAGACCATACTGTGGACAGTTTTGGATCTCTTATCCAGAGAAAGATATGAAGGCATTGGACGCAATCTGGAGAAGGTTCACTAGGCTGATACTGGTTTAGGGAGGGACCGTCTTACAAGGAGATGGTGAGTAGGTTGAGCCCATTGGAATTTGGAAGACTGGGAGTTGACCTTAACAAAATACACAGGACTCTTAAAAGGACTTGAATGGGTAGACAGGTTGTTTCTCCGTGTTGGAGAATCTAGAACAAGAGGTCATATTCCTAGAAGAAAAAAAGGGTTGGACACTTAAAGCAAAGGTGAGGCAGAACTTCTTCTCTCAAAACATGATGAACCTGTGGAATTCTTTAGTGCAGAGGGTTACCAAGCCTAGGCCATTAGGTATATTCAAAGTGGAGTCCGATTTTTAATCTGAGAGAGTCAGAGTAATACTGCATGGAAACAGGTCCAAATTGGTCCATGCTGACCATGGGCCCACTCAGCTAGTTCCAATTGCCCGCATTTGGTCCATATCCCACTAAACCCTTCCCATGCATTTACCTATCCAAATGTTTTTGGAATGTTGCTATGTACCTGCCTCAACCACTTTCTCTGGCAGCCCATTCCATATGCACACCACTCTCTGCGTGAAGAAGTTGCCCCTCAGGTCCTTCTTAAACCTTTCACCTCTCACCTTAAACCTATGCCCTGTAGTTTTCAATTCCCCAACCCTGGGAAGACGACTCCATCCTATCTATGCCCCTTATGATTTTATACACCTCAATAAGGTCACTCCTCATTCTCCTACATTTCAAGGAGTAAAGTCCTATTCCGGCTAACCTCTCCCTATAACTCAGACCTATTAGTCCTGGTAACATCCTCATAAATCTTCTTTGCACTCTTTCTAGTTTAACTCGGTATTTCCTATAACAGGGTGACCAAAACTGTACACAATAGAACCAAGGGTTACGGGAAAAAGGCAGAAAAGTGGAGTTGAAGATTATCATCAGCTTTTCTCATACTGAATAGCAGAGTATACTTGATGGGTTGGATGGCTAATTTCTGCACCTTAAATCATTACATTTTTGATTTCTTTCTCAACAATCCTGTGTTTAATCTCTCTGAACATTCTACTGTTCTCATGATGTCCAGCAGTCTCTTATGTCCCAAATATTCTTAATGGGCAAAGCAAGGACCTCAACTGTCTCATATTTCTTTGCAACTCGACATCCTGAATTACTATTTCTTAATTCACTTCATTTTCTGTTTCTCTTGTTCTGTGGGTCCTGACCATACACCTAGACTTAAAAACAGTTTTCCATAGCTGTAAGCACCTTTGTTATGATTCATCTCATCGCAGAACATCCTTTAAGATCTGGGGACAATTTCCATTCCAATATAATCAGCCTATTCAAAGTTTGGGAGAAGATTTGTAGCTCGGGTGCTCGTTGTTGTAGTTCTGTTCGCCGAGCTGGGAATTTGTGTTGCAAACGTTTCGTCCCCTGTCTAGGTGACATCCTCAGTGCTTGGGAGCCTCCTGTGAAGCGCTTCTGTGATGTTTCCTCCGGCATTTATAGTGGCCTGTCTCTGCCGCTTCCGGTTGTCAGTTCCAGCTGCCCAACCACTAGGACTCATAACAGCACACAAACCAACAGCCACTCTCAGACAACTCACCAGAACGAAGGACCCGATACCGAGCATGAGCAAAACCAATGTAGTGTACAAAAAGCCATGCAAGGACTGCACAAAACACTACATAGGACAAACAGGAAGACAGCTAACGATCCGCATCCATGAACACCAACTAGCCACGAAACGACACGACCAGCTATCCTTAGTAGCCACACACGCAGACGACAAGCAACATGAATTCGACTGGGACAACACTACCATTATAGGGCAAGCCAAACAGAGAACAGCCAGGAAATTCCTAGAAGCTTGGCACTCATCCACAAACTCCATCAACAAACACATCGACCTGGACCCAATATACCGGCCACTACAGCGGACAGCTGGAACTGACAACCGGAAGCGGCAGAGACAGGCCACTATAAATGCCGGAGGAAACATCACAGAAGCGCTTCACAGGAGGCTCCCAAGCATTGAGGATGTCACCTAGACAGGGGACGAAACGTTTGCAACAAAAATTCCCAGCTCGGCGAACAGAACCACAACAACATAATCAGCCTAATTGGAAATTGAGAGGTCACCAATCTAACCCACAATACATGGTTCAGCTCACATTCTATAATTATAATTACAAATGATTTTCATGTAGGCCTTGATTTAAGACTAGTTGGATATTAGAAATAGATTTTGCTCTCCTGGGTTACCATCCTAATGAATTATACAGTAGGCTTACAGCATTGTTTTCAATATACATTAACATATTATTTCACTTACTTTTCCCTCGCTGTTACTTCTAACAAAGGATACAATAATCACACTTTTGTCTCTCCCCTGGTACTTGTCCACCGTGTTGACTTCAACAGCACTGAAGGCCTTGTCCCGCATCAAAACAGCCGAGATAGCTTTAAGCTGTTGTCTATAAGGTGCAATAATCCCAATGTTACAGGGCTTGCAGCCAACCTATGCACAAAACAAAAGTTCAAGAGTTTGGGCCAGCCACAGAGACATGATCCATAGCTTCTTTACTGGCCATTTTACCAAACTAACAATGGCAATGAAGTTACAGAGCAATTTAGAGCATTGGGTTATTTATATAGCATGAAAACATGTAAAACGTTTTGATATCTAAACACAGGATGTTGTCGCTAGATGGGCCAGCATTTATTGCCCATCCACAAATGCCCTGGAGAAGGTGAACCACCTTCTTTAACCACAGTCCATGTAATGCAGAGATACCCATATTGCTGTTAGGGAGGGAGTTGCAGGATTTTGACCAGGTGACAGAAACAACAATCTAACTCCATAATAGGATGGTGTGAGACTTGGATGGGTACTTGCAGGTGTTGGTATTCCCTGCATCTGCTTCCTTGTCCTTCAAGATTGTCGAGTCAGGGGTTTAAAAGATGATGTTGAAGGAGCCTTGAATTACACAGTGCATCTTATAGGTGGTACACTGCCATATAAGTGGTGGAAAGACAGAACAATTGACATGGAGGATAGGATGTCAATCAAGCAGGTTGTGATGTCCTAGATGGTACTCGGCTTGAGTGAGTGTTATTGGAACTGCAATCATCATATTCGTGACTTGTGCCTTGTAGTTGGTGGACAAAAGTTTGGAGACAGAGAATGTGCTGCAGAATTCACTTTATCTGAACTGCTCTTCCAGCAAAATTATTTATACGATCAAACCAGTTCAGTTCCTGGTTAATGGACACACCAGGATATTGATGGTAAGGAATTCAGCTATAGAAATACCATTACAAATCAAGGCTCTAGTTAGATTCTCTCCTGTTGGGGGACTGTCAGTGCCTGGCACGTGTGCAGTACGATTACTTGCCCAAGCCTGGATTATCATCAGCCCAAGCCTGGATGGCTGCTCCACACGGACACAGTATCTGAGTTAAAGAGCTGAACAGCATGGAAACAGACCCTTTGGTCCAACTCATCCATGCCAACCAGATACCCTCAATTAATCTAGTCCCATTTACCAGCATTTGGCCTATATCCCTTTGCACCCTTAATATTCATATACCCACCCAGATGCCTTTTAAATGTTGCAATTGTACAAGCTTCCATCACTTCAGCTGTGAATTTCACTGCTTATTTTTCTTAGAATGCATCATTGTGAATGTTCATGAATATTGCACAATTAGCAGTGAGCATCCTCACTTCAGATGTTATGATGAAGGGAACTTGAAGATAACTAGACCCAGGGCAGTCACTACCACCTCACCTCTGGAATTCAGCTCCTTTGTCCATGTTTGAACTAAAGCTATAATAAGATGAGGAGCTGAGTAGCCCAACTGAACCTAAACAGAGTTTTGGTTACTTGGTTTCCCAAATTTTCTGGAATCTTCCAAAACCTTTGCTTTGAAGGCAGGTACTAAGTCATCATTTAAGTTCTCTGCCATTTCCTTATCCTGTAATTATTTATTTTGTCTTTGCGGATGAAGGAAGGCAAAGGCAATGTCTTTCTTTTCACATACTTATAAAAATCCTCAAAAGATTTCAACTTCCGTATTTTCTCCATGGATTTCTTGGTCATGACTTCATTTTACACCATCATCATGAAGGGCTTTTGCCCGAAACGTCGATTTCGCTGCTCGTTGGATGCTGCCTGAATTGCTGTGCTCTTTCAGCACCACTGATCCAGAATCTGGTTTCCAGCATCTGCAGTTATTGTTTTTACCCCGTTGAATTAAATAGAGGCAGGACAAACACCTCACTCAGTCATTTGATTGTTTGTTTTCTAATCGGGTTTTTTAACTATTATTTAATGTAAGGTTATGAAATATGTGAACACATTGACTGTCACTTTTGCCAAAAGTTGGTTTCAAAATTTCACATTGGCATTGATCAGTGTGAAGCATACAATTCCCTCTGAGTGAGGGACACATACCTGTAGCAGCACTTTTGTCAGACAGTACACCAGCTCAGCTTCAATCAGGTTGCTCAGTCCACATTGTTCATTTCTCTCCGGAGCTGGTACCTTGGTACAAGGCAAATATATCAGATCTCAAATTAAATAACCTGTCTTGACAACTAGTAAAAGGAAAAAGTTACCACTAACAGAGAATGTGCGTAACTGATATTCAGTGACTTTAACTTCACCGGAGCATCAAAGTCTGACACTGAGCCATATAAGCTGATGTTAGGGCAGATCAATAAAATCATGGTAAAAGCTTTTGAGGCATACAGGCAGTTCTCCTGTAACAGCTGTAGTTGTGTTCCAGCAAAACCTTATTAATACAAATAACTGGGCCTATGGAAGAAGTGGCGTTCAGGGTATAGATTAGAGTGGTGCTGGAAAAGCACAGCAGGTTAGGCAGCATCCAAGGAGCAGGAACATCGACGTTTTGGGCAAATGCCTTTCATCAGGAATAGAGGCAGGAAGCCTCAAGGGTGCAGAAATAAATGGGGAGGGTGGGGGGTGGGGGGGGTGGCTGGGGAGAAGATAGCAAAGAGTACAATAGGTGAATGGGGGTGGGGATGGAGGTGATAGGTCAGAGGGGAGGGTGGACAGGATAGGTGGGAAGGGAGATTGGCAGGTAGGACAGGTCATGAGGATGGTACTGAGCTGGAAAGTTGGAACTGAGGTAAGGTGGACGGAGGGGAATTGAGGAAACTGGTGAAGTCCACATTGATGCCCTAGGGTTGAAGTGTTCCGAGGCGGAAGATGAGGCGTTCTTCATCCAGGCGTCAAGTGGTGAGGGAGCGGCGGTGGAGGAGGCCCAGGACCTGCATGTCCCTCTGCAGAATGGGAGGGGGAGTTGAAATGTTGGGCCACGGGGCAGTTGGGTTGATTGGTGCGAGTGTCCCAGAGATGTTCCCTGAAGCGTGTTCTGTGGTGGAACTGGTCCTCCTGGGAGCAAATATGGCAGAGGCGGAGGAATTGGGAATACAGGATGGCATTTTTGCAGGAGGTGGGGTGGGAAGAGGTGTAATCCAGGTAGCTGTGGGAGCCGGTGGGTTTGTAAAAAATGTCAGTGGGAGACAGTTTGAGGCGGTTAATGTCTCAGCAGCAGTTGGAAATGAAGAGGTTGAGGGCAGATAATAGGCCAGCACGGGGTGTCCAGGAGGACCAGTCCCACCACAAAACACACCAGATGGCCTTCTTCTTTAGAGATCGCAATTTCCCTTCTCACGTGGTTGAAGACGCCCTCCAATGCATCTCATCCACATCCTGCACTTCCACCCTCAAACCCCACCCCTCCAACTGTAACAAGGACAGAACCCCCCAGTCCTCACTTTCACCCTACCAACCTTCGCAATAACCATATCATCTGCCGACATTTCCGCCACCTTCAAACAGACCCCACCACCAGGGATATATTTCCCTCCCCACCCCTTTCCGCAAAGACCATTCCCTATGACTCCCTGGTCAGGTCCACACCCTCCAACAAACCACCCTCCTGTCCTGGCACCCTCCCCTGCCACCGCAGGAATTGCAAAGCCTGCATCCACACCTCCTCCCTCACCACCATCCAAGGCCCCAAAGGAGCCAAAGTTTCACCTGCACATCCACCAATGTCATTTATTGTATCTGTTGCTCCCGATGCGGCTTCCTCTACATTGAGGAGACTGGATCCCTCCTCGCAGAGCGCTTCAGGGAACATCTCTGGGACACCCACACCAATCAACCCCACCGCTCCGTGGCCCAACATTTCAACTCCCCTTCCCACTCTGCCAAGGACATGCAGGCCTTGGGCCTCCTCCACCGCCACTCCCTCACCACTAGACGCCTGGAGGAAGAACGCCTCATCTCCTGCCTCGGAACACTTCAACCTCAGGGCATCAATGTGGACTTGACCAGTTTCCTCATTTCCCCTCCGTCCACCTTACCCCAGTTCCAATGTTCCAGCTCAGCACCATCCTCATGACCTGTCCTACCTGCCAATCTCCCTTCCCACCTATCCGCTCCACCCTCCCCTCTGACGTATCACCTCCATCCCCACCCCCATTCACCTATTGTACTCTTTACTACCTTCTCTTCTCCCCTCCCCAGCCCCACTCCCCCCCTTTATCTCTCCACCCTTGAGGCTTCCTGCCTCTATCGATGATGAAGGGCTTTTGCCCGAAACATCGATTTTCCTGCTCCTTGGATGCTGCCTGACCTGTTGTGCTTTTCCAGCACCACTCTGATCTAAACTCTGGTTTCCTGCATCTGCGGTCCTCACTTTTGCCTGGTATTCAGGGTAGACCAGCAAAACATCAATCACGATTGCTCAAAAGTCACCCAAAGATCTAACACAAAGTATAGCACAACCTGCATGAAGGTTTAAATCACATTTATCAGCAAAACAAAAGTAAATTTAAAAACATTGTTAATGTAGGGACAAAGAGTCATCATGGCACGTATGGTAGATTCTCTCATTCCTGTTAAGCAAGCAATATCACATATTCTCTCCTTACACTCAAAACACTTTATAATATCTAGCTTCTCTTCCAGTATTGTAGCCTTTGTTTTGCATTCATCACCCACAATTTTATCACCAAGATGCTGCTTGCCGCTATGCCCCTCCACATCTTTTCAAAACAAAAGGGATAATCTACCAGTAGTACATTTTACAGGAAGCTTCTCAATGTATCTCTCAGAAAGCTGCTCTTTGTACAGTACCTCTCACAGAAAGCCTCTCTGTCGGCAGCTGACATTGCCTCATGCACAGAACAGCACAAAGACTGGCACTGACATCGGTGCATAGACAGAACAAAGTGCGCGAAATGATCGCCGCTGGAATCACACTATTGCAAACAGACATAAGCATTCTCGAAAGTAACGTTCCTGAATTTCACAGTGACGTTATAAGCAAATTGCGCTGCCGGAATGAGAGTTATCCGAGAACTACCTGAACCTTAAAGGAAAATAGAGAGGTGGAAAAGGGAATGTTTAGGGCATAGATAACTAAAAACAAGGTGACAAATACCGGAGAATTAAAATTTTATTGATTAAAAGGTCAAAATGAGATAAAACAGATATTGGAGTTATGAGTTGAATAAGTTTAGGGGACTCCTCGAGGGGAGTCTGAAACGTGGAGATTAGATTAGATTACATTACAGTGTGGAAACAGGCCCTTCGGCCCAACAAGTCCACACCGACCCGCCGAAGCGCAACCCACCCATATCCCTACATGTACCCCTTACCTAACACTACGGGCAATTTAGCATGGCCAATTCACCTGACCTGCACATCTTTGGACTGTGGGAGGAAACCGGAGCACCCGGAGGAAACCCACGCAGACACGGGGAGAACGTGCAAACTCCACACAGTCAGTCGCCTGAGGCGGGAATTGAACCCTGGTCTCTGGCGCTGTGAGGCAGCAGTGCTAACCACTGTGCCATCGTGCCGCCCACGGTGAATGTGAAAATCTCGGCTTTCAACCGGAAGTCAATGTAGCTCAGTGAGCACAGGGTGATAAGAGGAACATTCTCCAAGTCAGACATGGGCAGAGTGTTTTGGGGAGCAGACCTATTCAGGGGGAGAATTAGAGTGTAGTACACCAGCCAGTCGAGTTTAGAAGTAAGACAGACGTGATTATGTGTTTCAGCTCACCTTTTCAGTGTCAAGGAAACAAACAGGTTTTAATGGATCCAGAGCATCTTGTAACCAAGTATCTTTCAGGCCGAGTACATGCAGCTCATGCCATTTCGGCAGCTGTAATGTTGCAGATGCTAGTTGTTCTGATCCACATACCAGCTTTCCTTCATATATTAACTTGTTGCTGAGTGACATAATCGTGCTGTAGGGATTTTAAAAATTGTTATACAACAACGAAATTCATTTTTAGCAAATCAAGCATTTTATTTCAAGCAACTACCTGTTCATTCTGTACTGAACATTCAGCTGAACGACTGCATCAAAATTCTGCTCCAGACGCTTAAACAAACTCTCATCCATTCCCAGAGTTCTGTCAACAGAAATACACAAAATTAGCACTGGTGCATGTGCATGAGCAAAGAGAGAGGAGAGTCCAGGTGGGGAGGTGCACCAGAGCACACAGCATGGGAGTCTTGTGACCCAAGAATGGTGATGCCGGGGAGTGAGAGGGGAGATGACGTTTCAGGATTGTAACCATTGTTGCAGAAAAGAATTAAGTTACACAATTGGCTATATTCGAAATAACACAAAATTCTCACTATAACCACATAAACAACATCCCCTATTTTTTGCGGTATTTAATATTAGAACCAGAACTCGTTGCTGGGCCTCACATTATAGTTTAAGATGACCATTTCTATAAAGTATGAGATTGGTACAAAATCTGAACATGATTGCCCAGAAGCAAATATAATTAAGTCAATACTCCTGCTAAGCTACATCTTCAATAAATAATGTGCAAGAAATGGAAAGGGACAGCAAGCACATCAAAAAATAATGACCATATGAAACAGCTACGGTTTAAAGGGAGCATTGGTTGTTGGTAGTAACCAGCATGAATGAGGAAGCAGTAACTGGCAGAAACCACATGGCTTGTTTAATTTTTTTTAAATCACAAAGTTATAATCCTGGTGACCAAGACATGCAAATTACTGAAAACATTTAAATTATTTCTTCATTGGTGAAAAAAATGGAAAATATTTATTTCACACCTTGGTTTTGGCCTGCGTCTCCTCAAGGTCACCTTTTTCTCTGTATCAGCCACAGACTTCTTTTGCACCCTTTCACTATTTGTATGTTTGTAAAGACGTCATAGAATCATAGAATCCCTATAGTGTGGAAACAGGCCATTTGGCCCAACAAGTCCACCAACCCTCTGAACAGTAACATCTCTGAACACTATGGACAATTTAGCATGGCTAATTCACCTAACCTGCACATCTTTGGATTGTGGGAGGAAACTTGAGCACCCGGAGGAAACCCACGCAGACACGTGGAGAACGTGCAAACTCTACACAGTCGCGAGGCTGGAAGTGCACCTTTTTACGCCACTTGTTAATCTTTACTCTTTGCCTCTCTTGTTCCGGATTTCAGCTGTCCTCTCAACTTAGCTTTGATACTTTGCTGCTTGAATTTTCTCCCTATTGTATTATAAATTTGAAATCAAAAGGGCCCATTTTGCCTCGTTTAAATCTCACAGGTTTAATCTTCAAGGAAGCTTCAAACTTGGATGCATTTCCTTTTGCACCCCCCTCACAGGAACCTGTCGCCTCTGTAAATCAACTATTTCCTCTTTGACAGCCTCTGAAAATCTCATTTACTGTTTTACCTAGTAATCTTTGTGCCTAACTCACTTGCATCAAATCCTCTTTCAACTTTTTGAAATTACCCCGAAACACTTAAATATCCTCACATTTTGAGTATACATGTTTAGTATTAGTACATGTACATGTAATATTATAATGATCTCTGTTCTCCTAATGCCTTCTGAATGAAACATGCTCCATTTGTCCCACTTCATTCACCAGAACTAGATCCAACATCATTTTTATCCTCACTGGGCTGGAAACTGAATAATTAACGAAAGCTCTGAGGAAGTGTCACTGGACCCAAAACTTTAACTCTGATTTCTCCCCACATTGCTAATTAGAAATGGTATAACGGCTGCAGAAAGGAAGTTTGAGGGGGATCTGCCTCTGGAGGTAGTATGGGCTGAAGTCAGAAATAGGAAAGGTGCAGTCACCTTGTTGGGTGTTTACTATAGGCCCCCCAATAGCAGCAGAGATGTGGAGAAACAGATTGGGAAACAGATTTTGGAAAGGTGCAGAAGCCACAGGGTCGTAGTCATGGGCGACTTCAACTTCCCAAATATTGATTGGAAGCTCTTTAGATCAAGTAGATTGGATGGGGCGGTGTTTGTGCAGTGTGTCCAGGAAGCTTTTCTAACGCAGTATGTAGATTGTCCAACCAGAGGGGAGGCCATATTGGATTTGGTACTCGGTAATGAACCGGGACAAGTGGTGGGCTTGTTAGTGGGTGAACATTTTGGTGATGGTGACCACAATTCTGTGACTTTCACCTTGGTTATGGAGAGAGATAGGTGCGCACAACAAGGTAGATTTTATAATTGGGGGAAGGGAAATTACGATGCTGTAAGGCAGGATTTGAGGAGCATACGTTGGGAGCATAGGCTGTCAGGGAAGGATGTGGTGGAAATGTGGAACTTTTTCAAAGAGCAGATACGACGTGTCCATGATATGTATGTACCTATCAGGCAGGAAAGAAATGGTCGTGTGAGGGAGCCTTGGTTGACGAGAGAGGTTGAATGTCTGGTAAAGAGGAAGAAGGAGGCTTACATAAGGTTGAGGAAACAGGATTCAGACAGAGCAGTGGAGGGATACAGGATAGCCAGAAGGGACCTGAAGAAAGGGATTAGGAGAGCTAAGAGAGGGCATGAAAAATCGTTGGCAGATAGGATCAAGGATAACCCCAAGGCATTTTATGCGTATGTGAGAAACCTGAGAATGACGAGAACGAGGGTAGGTCCGATCAAGGACAGTAGTGGGAGACTGTGTATTGAGTCGGAAGAGATAGGAGAGGTCTTGAACAAGTACTTCTCTTCAGTATTTACGAACGAGAGGGACCGTATTGTAGAAGAGGAGAGTGTGAAATGGACTGGTAAGCTAGAAGAGATACCTGTTAGGAAGGAAGATGTGTTGGACATTTTGAACAACTTGAGGATAGACAAGTCCCCCGGGCCTGACGGGATATATCCTAGGATTATGTGGGAAGCAAGAGAGGAAATTGCAGTACCGTTGGCAATGATCTTCTCGTCTTCACTGGCAACGGGGGTGGTACCAGGGGACTGGAGAGTAGCGAATGTTGTGCCCCTGTTCAAAAAAGGGAATAGGGGTAACCCCGGGAATTACAGGCCTGTTAGTCTTACTTCTGTGGTAGGCAAAGTAATGGAAAGGGTACTGAGGGATAGGATTTATGAGTATCTGGAAAGACACTGCTTGATTAGGGACAGCCAGCACGGATTTGTGAAGGGTAGGTCTTGCCTTACAAGTCTTATTGAATTCTTCGAGGAGGTGACCAAGCATGTGGATGAGGGAAGAGCAGTGGATGTAGTGTACATGGATTTTAGTAAGGCATTTGATAAGGTTCCCCATGGTAGGCTTATGCGGAAAGTCAGGAGGCATGGGATAGAGGGAAATTTGGCCAATTGGATAGAAAACTGGCTAACCGGTCGAAGGCAGAGAGTGGTGGTAGATGGTAAATATTCAGCCTGGAGCCCAGTTACAAGTGGAGTTCCGCAGGGATCAGTTCTGGGTCCTCTGCTGTTTGTAATTTTTATTAATGACTTAGATGAGGGAGTCGAAGGGTGGGTCAGTAAATTTGCAGATGATACGAAGATAGGTGGAGTTGTGGACAGTGAGGAGGGCTGTTGTCGGCTGCAGAGGGACTTAGATATGATGCAGAGCTGGGCTGAGGAGTGGCAGATGGAGTTCAACCCTGCCAAGTGTGAGGTTGTCCATTTTGGAAGAACAAATAAGAATGCGGAATACAGGGTTAATGGTAGGGTTCTTAGTCAGGTGGAGGAACAGAGGGATCTTGGGGTCTATGTACATAGATCTTTGAAGGTTGCCACTCAGGTGGATAGAGTTTGTAAGAAGGCCTATGGAGTATTATCGTTCATTAGCAGAGGGATTGAATTCAAGAGTCGTGAAGTGATGTTGCAGCTGTACAGGACTTTGGTTAGGCCACAGTTGGAGTACTGTGTGCAGTTCTGGTCGCCTCACTTTAGGAAAGATGTGGAAGCTTTGGAGAGGGTGCAGAGAAGATTTACCAGGATGTTGCCTGGAATGGAGAGGAAGTCGTACGAGGATAGGTTGAGAGTTCTCAGCCTTTTCTCGTTGGAACGGCGAAGGATGAGGGGTGACTTGATAGAGGTTTATAAGATGATCAGAGGAATAGATAGAGTAGACAGTCAGAAACTTTTTCCCCGGGTACAACAGAGTGTTACAAGGGGACATAAATTTAAGGTGAAGGGTGGAAGGTATAGGGGAGATGTCAGGGGTGGGTTCTTTACCCAGAGAGTGGTGGGGGCATGGAATGCGCTGCCCGTGGGAGTGGTAGAGTCGGAATCATTGGCGACCTTTAAGCGGCATTTGGATAGGTACATGGATGGGTACTTAATCTAGGTTAGAAGTTCGGCACAACATCGTGGGCCGAAGGGCCTGTTCTGTGCTGTATTGTTCTATGTTCTATGTTCTAGATGTTGCCGGACCTGCTGAGCTTTTTCCAGCAGTTGTTTTTGTTGTTGTGTTGATGAAATTTTTAATTGTGCAATTTCATGAGTTGTTTTGCCTCCTTTTGTGGTGTTTGCTCTCGTCAATGTTGCAATAATTAAGTTCCCAATTATGACCAGAATACATTTTTCTAAAATTTGCTCCTTCACCAAGACGTAGCCTATAGTTTACAAGCAATCACAAAACAGGTATTAAATATTAACCAAAGTCTGCATTAGAATAATCAAGATCATTTTTCCCAGGATTCTAAATACGAGTACCTCTCATCTTTCTTCACTGAAGTCCAATACTGCAATCTTTAATTTCTTCCTGAATTCTGTCGGCACAATTTGCAAGTTTTCCATTCCTGCTCATTTTATTATCACATCATCAACATGCCCTCTGGCAGGTATGATTAGCTCACCAACCTTATTTCCCATGTTCCTTGCATTCATTATAAACACTTCAAGTCTGCTTTGCATTTCTTACAGAAAAACTCTCTATAGTCATACTGTTGGTCTTCCTAGTCCTTGGCAAATCTACTCCAACTTTCTAGTTCCTCTCAGCACAAATTAGCATAACTCTCCCCCACAGTATTGGTTAACCTCTCCATGACAACACTAGCTTTAGCCTATTTCAGGTGCAAAACCAGAAAATGCTGGAAAATCTCAGCAGGTCAGGCAGCACCTGTGAAGAGAAAATAGAGTTAACATTTTGGGTCCAGTGACCCTTGCTCAGAACTGATTGTAGCTAGGAAAAGGTTGGTATCTATGCTGTAGATGGGATAAGAATAAATGATAGATAGCGATGGAACCCAGAGAGAAAAAGCAACAGTTGGGCAAACAATGGAATGGGTAAAGGTCAGCCTGGAAGAATCAAGAGTTGCCAATAGGGACCATTACTAGTTGACAACCATTGTTGACATGGCTATTCCGAACTTCAGCCCTAACCCTTTCTTCTCCATTCCATCAGAGTGATTTGGAGCCCCTGGTCCTCACTTACCACACCACCAGCAACCACTTCCCAATGATCGTCAGCCACCATTTCTGCTATTTCCAATAAAATGCTATGATCAGACATGTATTCCCTTCCCCTGCCTTGTCAGCCTTCCCGCAGGGACCATTCCCTTTAGGATACCCTGGTCAATGCCTCTCCACACCCCATGGCATTTACCCATGCAATCACAGAAGGTATAACACCTGCTATTAATCGCCTCCCTCTTCACCATCCAAGGCCCCAGACATCTGCCAGGTGAAGCAGCAATCTACTGCATTTCACTCAATCTAGTCTACAATATTACTGCGCACAATGTGGTCTGCTCTATTTTGGGGATACAATAGGTATACTGAGTGACCGCTTTGCACAACACATGAAGGTTGCGTCTGCAAAAATGACCCTGAGCTCCCTGTTGCTTGTCACTTCAACACAGCAGAGTGTTTTTTTTGCCAACATCTGCGTCATGCTTGCTGCGGTGCTCCAATGAAGCACAGTGTAAGCTGAAGAACTGCATCTCATTTTCTGCATGGGGATCCTGCAGTCTTTAGGACTCAATAGAGTTCAATAATTTTAGAGCCTGAACACTTTCTTCCATGTCCTTAACCCAACTCCCACACACTTTGTCATCATATGGGATGCTACCACAACCTATCTATTGTCAGCTACCAATGATCCCCATTAGCAGCACTTGATTCTCCTAGGCTGACCTTTACCCATTTCAGTGTGCCCACCTTTTGTTCGTTCTCTCTCTGAGCTCATTTTCCACCCATCTTTTACTCCCCATCTCCATCGTCAACATATATACCAACATCTTCCTAGCTACAATCAGTTCTGAAGGAAGATTTGCTGGATCCAAAATGTTAACTCTGCTTTCTCTCCACAGATGTTGCCAGACTTGCTGCATTTTCCCAGCAATTTTACTTATTTCAAGCATCCATAGATAGTCCTTTATTTTTCAGTTCAGATGCAAGAAATCTATTTTATACAGCTTCCTTCCATGAGAGGATGGTTTCTCTGCTGAATCAATTCATTGCAGACAAGTTGGCTTTTAAATGTAGCTCAGATTGCAACAAAGTTGAAGTTCATACCTGGCATCTGAGCTCTGAACAATGGGCGGCAGCTGTTGATGATCTCCAACCAATACAAACCGATCAGCAGCAAATAAAGGGCCCAGGCAGATCAGCTGGTTGATCTGGGATGCCTCATCCACAATACAGAAATCAAATCTCCTTTGACTGAATATTGGGTGTTTCATTCCCATACATGTTGTTGCAATCACCAGCTGTAACACAATGACATACCATTAAAACCAGCTCACCTCTGTATCATGAATCAGTGAGAAAAGACTTATAGGAGTCATACAGTACGGAAACAGACCCTTCTGTCTAACGTTTCCAACCAGACAGCCCAGCTGACCCAGTCCCATTTTCCAGCATTTGACCCATATCCCACTAAATTCTTCCTATTCACATACCCATCCAGATGGCGTTTAAAATGTTGTAATTGTACACACCTCCACCACTTCCTCTGGCAGCTCATTCCATACATGCACCACCCTCTACGTTAAAAAGCTACCCCTCTGATCCTTTCTAAATCTTTTCCGCTCACCTTAAACCTATGTTCTCTAGTTTTGGACTCTCCCAGCTACAAAAAAGACCTTGGCTATTCACCCTATCCATGCTTCTCATGATTTTATAAAACTTTATAAAGGTCACCCTGAAGCCTATTTAGACTCACCCTATAACTCAAACTCTTCAGTCCTGGCAACACTTGTAAATCTTTTTTGCACCCTTTCATATTTACTAACATCCTTCCTATAAAAGAGCAACAGAATTGTAAGCAACATTCAAAAAATGGCCTCACCAGTGACCTATACAGCTACAACATGATATTCCAATGCTACACTCAATACTCTGACCAATGAAGGAAAGTGTGCTAAACACCTTCTTCACCACTCTATCTACCTGCAACTCCACCTTCAAGGAATTATGCACTTGCGCTTCTAGGTCTCTTTACTCGACAACACTCCCCAGGCCTGAGCATTAACTGTATAACTTCTGCTCTGGTTTGCCTTACCAAAATGCAACACCTCACATTTATCTAAATTAAACTCTGTGGCCTACTGGCCCTTCTGATCAATGTCCTATTGTATTCAGAGATAATCTTCTTCACTGTCCACTATACTATCTATTTTAATGTCATCTGCAAACTTACTAACCATACCTCCTATACTCACATTCAAATCATTTATGTTAAGGATAAAAAACAGTGGACCCAACACCAATCCTTGTTGCACACTGCTGGTCACAGGCCTCCAGTCCAAAAAGCAACCTTCCACCACTTCTGCCACCATCTTTCAAACCAATTTTGTATCCAATTGGCTAGCCAATTCCAATTCCACAGATAGACGGCCACGTTGATCTTTAAGGAGCCCTTTTCTCTCCTAGTTTTTTTTGCCCTTAATGTACTCATACCATCTCTTTGGATTTTCTTTCACTCTTTTTTGTCAAAGATAACTGTGTTTCCTTTTTGCCCTCCTGGTTTCTCTCTTAAGTATACACCTACTGATCTTCTACTCTTCGAGGAATTTACTTAAACCGAGCTGTCTATACCTGATGTACGCCTCCTTCTTTTTCTTGACCAGAGCCTCAATTTCTCTAGTCATCCAGCATTCCTTATACCTACCAGCCTTGCTTTTCACACTAACAGGAACACACTGTCTTTGAACTCTTGTCATTTCATTTTTAAGGGCCTCCCACTTCCCATCTGTCCCTTTACCTGCGAATAACCTTTCCCTATCAACTTTTGAAAGTTCCTGTCTAGTTCTGTCTAAATTAGCCTTACTCCAATTTAGAACTTTAACTTTTGATCAGTTCTATCGTTTTCAATAACTATTTTAAAACTAATAGAACTATGATCACTTGCTCCAAAGTGCTCCTCCACTAACATGGGTCTGGGTGGGTTACTCTTCGGAGGGTCGGTGTGGACTTGTTGGGCTGAAGGGCCTGTTTCCACACTGTAGGGAATCTAATCTAATCTAAGACCTATATCATTTGCCCTGCCATATTTCCCAACAGAAGGTCAAGTATTTGCTCCATCTCTAGTACGTACACCCACATATTGAATAAGAAACTTTTATTTTACACACTTAAATTCTTCCCCGGCCAAGCCCCCAACACTATAACAGTCCCAGTCTATGTTTGGAAAGTTAAAATCCCCTACCATTACAAGCGTATTATTCTTACAGATATGAGATCTCTTTATATATTTGCTTCTCAATTTCCTACTAACTATTGGGCCCACAATACAATCCCAATTAAGTGATAATCCTTATCTTATTTCTCAGTTCCACCCATATAACTTCACTGGATGATCTCCTCCCTAAGTACAACTGTAACGTTATCCCTAACCAAAAATGCCACTAACCCTCCTGTACAATTTATACCCTGGGACATTAAGCTGCCAGTCTGTATATTGCTGAGCCACATTTCTGTTACAGCTTTGATATCCCAGTCCCCTGTTCCCAACTATGTCCTAAATTCATCTGCCTTCCCTATCAGGCTCCTTCCATTGAATTAAATGCTGTTTAATTTATCAGTCTTACCTCGTTCTCTGTCAAGCTCTTATCTACCTTGATTACTGACTAGCTCCCCTTATCAACTGTACCAGCCTCAGCCTTTTCTCTTTTCTCACTATTGCTTTTGTTCTCAACTCTCAAAACTAGTTTAAAGCCTCCTGAGTATCACCAGCAAATCTCCCCACAAGGATATTGGTCCCCTTCCAATTTAGTTGTAACTACCCTTCTTATACAGCTGAAATCCCAATGGTCCAAAAATATGAATCATTTCCCTTTGCACCAGCTCCTCAGCCACGTATTTATCTGCTCAACCCTCCTATTCTTACTCTCATTAGCACATGGCACTGGTTTTGTTTAACCGCATGGATTGATTGGTGCAGCAGTTACAGGCAATGAGGAGTTTACAAGAGCAAGGGAATGTGATGAATGGCAATTTCAGGAAAGTAGAAAAACCACAGATGCACACAGTCAGGTCGATGGTTTACCACTAGGAATGGTAGGAGAGGTAGCCAATTAGTGCAGGATATCTCCATCTCAAACAGGGTTATGTCATTTTGGATGCTGTAGTGCGGGTGACCTCTTAGAAACATGGCTGTCAGCGCTGTACTGTCCTAAGTGTGTAACTGGCTGTACTGTAATGAGGGGTATGGTCAGGTTCTAAGCGATCAATTGTAATAGGGGACTCTCTAGTCTGGGGCACAAACAGATATTTCTGTGAGACATCAGAATGCTTACAATGTCACAAACACTTATCGCACATCAAATCAAGTGGTTTGGGAGTGGCCTCAGATGCATTAGCAAATTCTCAGGGATAAAACGAAGAATTGTACTTAAATGAATGTGATAAAACTGATTTGCTAAGAGATTGCAGACAGAAGTTCAAAAGAATGAATATTTTTGCATCAGTAGTTAGTGGATAGCGATGCATTGTAGATATCTGTGTTGAGACTTTTGTACAAAACCGTACATGTGCACATTGGCATCAAATCAGGGAGAATATAAAACAGGAGGGATGTCTCAGATTACAGGACGCACATTAGGTTAGTGGAAAAAGGTGGAGGGTGGGGAAAGAAAGGATATCAGCATAATAGAGAATGCAGATAGGTACAAAATTTAAAATATGATGAAACAAAGAACCGCCGATGCCAAAAATCTGAAACAAAAACAAAGTGCTGGAGAAACTAAGCGGGTCTGGCAGCATCTATGGACAGGACAGAAAAGAAGTCAACACTGAGTCCAGTCAGGAGAAGGATCACAGAGAGAAAATTAAGTTCAAAGACAAGAAATTAGAAGGATGAGGTAAGCCAGATGTGAAATCAGAAAGCAACTTTTTGTCACACAATCGAAGAGCTGGTAACTTACTTCCTCGTGGAAATTAAAATGTTTGATCATCAGTTACAATTAAGATGCAAAATAGATATAGAATACCTACAGTGTGGAAACAGGCCCTTCGGCCTAACAAGTCCACACCGGCCCTCCAAAGAGTAACCCACTCAGACCCATTCCCCTAATTTACCCCAGACTAATGCACCTAACCTACACATTCCTAAACACTATGGACAATTTAGCATGGATTGTGGGAGGAAACCCACGCAGACAGGGAGAATATGCAAACTCCACACAGACAGACAATCACCTGAGGCAGGAATCGAACCTGGGTCCCTGGCATTGTGAGACAACAATGCCACTGAGCCATGTGCCGCCCCAATTAAGTAACAATATCAAGGCAGGTAAATGGACTAGAAGCAAAGATGGGCAATGAATTAACCAAATGGTGTCGTGACTCAGAACTGACTGGCTTTTCCGTGTTTCAAACAAACAGAGAAAGCACCAGCCTTGGTGTGATTAATCTGTCCAAGCAGACATGGCACTGGTAGCCACCAAAATAAATACATTTATGGATACTTTCAAACTTCAAACATCATTTGGATCTCATCTAACCAAACCTTGGTCACCATCCTCTCACGTTGCCTTTATGGTTACCTCCCCATATGTCCAATTCATATTCTGAATCTCTCCCCAACTCTTCTCTGCCACAGTTCCCACGATGATTTTCTAGCTCCAGCTTGAGACTGCCCTCACTCAACAATGACCATGTTCAGCTTATAGCTTTGATATGCTGCTCAGCAACTTCAGACAGCTACAGCCTTGCTGTTACTTTAAACTCAGTGATTATCATTTGTCAGACTAGGTTAGTGTCAGATATATAACAGGAGAAAGTGAGGACTGCAGATGCTGGAGATCAGAGCTGAAAATGTGTTGCTGGCAAAGCGCAGCAGGTCAGGCAGCATCCAAGGAGCAGGAGAATCGACGTTTCGGGCATGAGCCCTTCTTCAGGAAATCCTGAAGAAGGGCTCATGCCCGAAATGTCGATTCTCCTGCTCCTTGGATGCTGCCTGACCTGCTGCACTTTTCCAGCAACACATTTTCAGCTCAGATATATAACAGAAAAGGTTCAATTCATGGCATTGGCATATCCAGAAAGAGGAGAACCTTTTTATACTGAATCCAGAGGATTAAAAAAATTAGAATAGATATATTAGGAAAATTTAAACCGGGTTTCCAGAGAGAAAATCTGAGAGAAATTAAGAGGCATGGAGCTTAGTCTCAATTGGCAACAATACAGATGTGAGTAAAATTTTAGCCGACCAGATGAAGATTGAATTTTACTACTATTACTAGGTCATGAAAATATTAGTGTGACAATATGTGCTTTTAAGAGGGATTTGTCTGGTTCTCTTGAAGAGAGGTATTATAAATTTGGTTCTGAGGTGCCAGCTTCATGGAAAACTTTGGGGTTTTTTTTGGAAGTAGACAAAAGAAACATGAGGTGAGTCAGGCTCACACAGCCCAGGGTTTGGGTTTTGCCTTTCAGTTGGTAAAGCTGGGTTTTGGGGTGAAGCTGCTAAATACAGTTCCTCTCTTTCAGCTGCTAGATTCATTCTGTTGATGTTATTCCTCTGGAACTGGTGAAGATCTTTGAGGAGAAAGTGAGGTCTGCAGATGCTGGAGATCAGAGCTGAAAATGTGTTGCTGGAAAAGCGCAGCAGGTCAGGCAGCATCCAAGGAACAGGAGAATCAACGTTTCGGGCATAAGCCCTGAAGAAGTACTGGTGAAGATACCAAGTGAGGGAAATCTGTTTTGCTGAATTTTCATTTGCCAAGAATATATTTTATGGAATGCTGCTATATTGAATAGTTGATGAGTAGTAGTTAAAATATTTATTATGGGGAGGATCCAAGATGGCAGCAACCCAGCAAGTCTGAGTCTATAGTGCTCTTCCCAAGGTAAAGTGGGTCACCTACCCCCATCACACTCACCAAATCATTCATAATAGCTGTTTAATTTAATTAGTTGCTTAGTATTACATTTAAACAGTCTAATATTTAGTAAAAATGACCAAAGGGAAGTGAGCCCGCAGCTCTCAGCAAGCAGGAACCCCTCCCCCACCCTCTCCAGCTGCAGCAGAGGCGTCCACAGCCGCCCCGGGGGACTTACCTACAGTGACAAGCCTTGTGGAGATGATCTCCAAGCTGGACGCGAAGATCAACGCTTTTATCGAGGGGTCCCGAAGTCGATGGGACTCACTCTCGGCCGCGCTGCAGAAGCATGACCGAGACATTAAGGAGATTGATCGCCGAGTCGGAGGAGCGGAGCTAAAGGCCGCAACCTCCGAAACTACAGCGCAATCGGCCGTGGATCGGGTCCGGACTCTCGAACAGCGAGTCTGGACCTTAGAGAATTACATTGACGACCTCGATAATCGAGGTCGCCGAAAAATATTCATTTGCTGGGCCTTTCCGAACGGGAAGAGGAAGGCCAGCTTACAGCATTCCTCCAGCAGTGGCTGCCACAGCTTTTAAATCTGGAAGCTGGATCAGGCCAGGTAAGGGTAGAATGGGCCTACCGGGTCACAATACGCGGGCCCGGCTCGAATCAGCGCCCACGCCCGGTCGTGTTCCGGCTGCAGAGCTACAAGGAGAGGCAGATACTCCTAGAAGCCTCTAGAAATCTTGGAAAAGACCCCCAAGCTATGATCTATAAAGGATCCAAGATCATGTTATTCCAGGACTTTTCCCCAGCTCTGGTCCGAAAGAGGAAGGCATTCGACGAGGCAAAGAAGCGTTTAAGGGACTTAAATATTCAGTACTCTTTACGCTACCCAGCAACGCTACGCTTTAACCATGAAGGATCCGTGTATAACTTCGGATCGCCAGAAAAGGCTAAGGAATTCTTGGACTCTCTTAGATAAACTGTAAGACACAATGGATGTTGGTTTGCCTTTCCCCCCGCTTTGGTTTATATCCCCCCCTTTTTTTTCCTGACTTTACTGATTAATATTATCATGGGGGGTGGGGAGAGGGATTTGATTTTCTCCCCCCCCCCCTTGGGGTTGTTTTCTTTTATTATTTTATGTATATAAGAGGGATGTATGTATATATGTGTGTGTGTATATATATGTATATATATGTGTATATAAGCTGGGGGGTTTGGTTAATGTTGGTGGGGGGAGGTGGTTACCTTATTCAATTTTACCTCTGTCTTTAGGAGCGGGGTTGTTTCTCCCTTGTTATTTTGTATTAGTATATTTAATTATTATTTGTTGAGGTTGTAATTTTATAGTTAAAATGTTTATATATGGTATTAACATTACCAAATATATCCAGGTGTTGGTATGGGTGGGGGTAGGGTGCTCACTGTTAACTCGAGCTTTGTATTATATCTGAATTCTCCTCATTTTATTGAGGAGTGCCTGGGTCAAGGGTGGGGCATTGGTTGGGAGAGGATATGATGGACTTTTGGAGAGGAAGTGACACCCCCTGGGAACAAGGGGGAAAATCTCCACTTAGATACGTTTTATATTTTTTTAATTTAGAAATAGTTTTTCTATTGTATTGGTGTGAATGTATTAGAGAGGCTTTATTTTTGTAAATGTTATATGCTCTATGCTCGGGATATTCTGGATAGGGATTCCCCTCCCGAGGGGTCTCGGACTGGCCCAGATGATTATGGTTGATCAGTCGGTTAAGTGGTGCACCTGGAATGTGAAGGGGAGTAATTCGCCAGTCAAAAGGAAGAAAATATTATCAAATCTTAAGAAGGAAAGAGTTGATATAGCTCTCCTACAGGAGACATACCTGTAGGATAAAGAACACTTGAAATTACGACAGGGTGGATTTGATCAGGCCTTTTTTTCTTCTTTTAGCTCAAAAAGCAGGGGAGTTGTTATTCTTGTTCGGAAGAATTTCCTTTTCAAAATCCGAAAGCAGATAAAAGACGAATCTGGACGATATATTTTGATTAAAGCCCTCATAAATGGAGAGGAATATGGGATTTTAAATTTGTACTGCCCCCCGGCACACCCCTTTAAATTTATAACGGAAGCCTTTTCAAAATTGATGGCTTTTGGTGCCTGTCATACAATTATAGGGGGAGACTTTAATTGTATTATGGATCCGGAAATAGATAGGATTCCCAAGAGTACTGCAGGAGTATCTCCCAGATCTAGACAATTGATGGATCTGAACAAAGAATTAGGATTAGTAGATGTATGGAGATGTCTTCATCCACAGGGCAGAGATTTTTCTTTCTACTCCAATCCACATAAATGTCATACTAGTTTTTTGCCCCCTCGATTTTTTAAAATTCTATATCATCCTGTAAAATAGGTAGTATAGCAATTTCCAACCACGCTGCTGTATATATGGAAACTAAGGCAAGGAACAATGGGACATCCCCTCGGCATTGGCGTATGGACCCCTTCCTAATGAAAGATAATAAATTTGTAAAGTACTTCTCTCAAGAATTTAAAACTTTTTTAGAAAAAAATTCAGGTACAGCTAGCAACCCGTCAATGATGTGGGAGACCATCAAAGCTTACACACGAGGTTTGATCATCTCCTACTCAGTGACCCAGAAGAAACTGAAGGGAGAACAACAGCGTCTGCTTGAAGCCCGCTTAAAAGCAGCTGAAACAGCATACACTGATAGACCTTCTATTATTAAATTGCAAAGGATTACGGCTTTTAGGACAGCTCTAAACACTACGCTTACACAAACGGCTAAGAGAGAAATATTATTTGCAAAGCAAAGGTTATATGAATATGGCGACAAACCGGGTAGATACTTAGCATTTCTTGCAAAGAAAAAAAAAGGCCCCTCAGATTATTACATCTATCAAGGAAAGTACGGGTATTTTGACTAGGATCATAAAAAGATTAATGCGATCTTTAGAGAATTTTATTCTCAGTTATATAAATCGCAGGATTGTGAAGATAGGACGAGGAGGATGCAGTCATTTTTTAAAAATTTGACCTTTCCAGGCCTAACTCCGGAACAGGTATCGGTCCTAAATGCTCCTCTAACAGTCCAAGAAATACTTGATGCAATTAGGCAACTTCAGAGTGGTAAGGCACTGGGCCCAGATGGTTTTCAAGCTGAATTCTATAAAGAATTTACAGAAATATTGGCTGGTCCACTTATGGACATGTATAACTATGCATATAGTCAGGGCTGTCTCCCGCCTTCGCTGAAAGCGGCAAATATCTCTCTTATCCTTAAAAAAGGAAAGGATCCAGAAGATTGTACATCATATAGACCAATATTCCTGCAAAATGTAGATTTTAAAATCCTTTCTAAAACGTTAGCACTGAGACTAGAAAGGGTACTGCCACATATTATAAAGGAGGATCAGACGTATTAAGGGCCGTAGATCATCCAATAATATTAGAAGGGTTTTGAATATGATTCAAGCCTGCCATCAGGGAAAGATACCAGGAGTAGTAGTTTCATTAGACGCGGAAAAGGCATTTGATAGGGTTGAATGGTCATATTTGTTTTACACATTGGAAAGGTTTGGCGTTGGACAGGTGTTTACCAAATGGGTCTCAACATTGTATAGTGATCCCAAAGCAGTTGTGGTTACCAATGGATTAGGTTCGAATAGCTTCAGTGTGGGTAGGGGCTGCCGTCAGGGATGTCCCCTCTCGCCATTGTTATTTATGCTAATAATTGAACCACTAGCAGAAGCTATATGAGCTGATCCTAATAAAGCAGCCCTGAGGATTGGTACAGGTAAACATAAAATTACCCTTTATGCAGATGATGTTCTTCTATTCCTCAGTAATCCTCTGATGTCCGTACCTCGCCTAATCCAAGTTATTAATACATTTAGCGCATTCTCAGGCTATAAAATTAATTTTTCAAAATCGGAGGCTATGCCAATGGGTGGCCTTGCTATGACACCCCACTTAGTGGACGGATCCCTTTTTCCCTTTCGCTGGTCCCTGGAGGGCTTCTTATATTTAGGCATTTTTATTATTCCAGTATTTGGTCAGTTGCATAAGGCTAATTTTGTGCATTTACTGGAAAGGATAAGGCAGGACCTCCAGCGATGGGGAGACCTTCCAATTTCCTGGTTGGGTAGAATAGCACTAATCAAAATGAATGTCCTGCCCCGTCTCCTATATCCTATGAGAATGCTTCCGGTGATGCTTCCGAGGATGGCTATATGGCTGGCTGGGTTCCTTTATCTGGCATCATAGACGGCCCCTCATTAAGCTGAAGAAGCTACAGCTTCCACAGACAAGGGGAGGATTGGACATCCTAGACTTTAGGAAATATCAGTTAAGTTCCCTATTAAGTTACATAGCTGATTGGGTCTTGTCTGATCCACAATCAATCTGGTTGGACATCGAGGCCTCTCAAGTAAAATACCCACTTATTAACCTTTTATTCTCAGACAAGAGGAAAATCATTACAGATCACTGTAAAAACCCTATAATACTAAACACAATTAAGGCTTGGAATATAATGCGGCAAAATGAGGGCAATTCACATAAAACATCCCCCTATGCACCGATAGTGGGAGCATGGGGATTCCAACCGGGGTTAACAGATGCCACTTTTAAACTCTGGAGATCCAGGGGTATCTCATGTCTAGGGAACCTATTTAAGGATGGGGTCCTGATGTCTTTTGAACAGTTGCGTCAGAAATTCGGATTACCTAATGGAGACCTCTTTCGATACTTCCAAATTAGAGATTATATACAGAAGACGACTACGTTATTAGATAGTCTTTATAAATCCAATAGAGAATGTAGTGTCCTACGACCAGTGGGGGTATCTTCCGTCAGTACTATTTATCATTTACTACATGATGAAGCATCGGGAGATATGGATAATCTGCTTAAAACATGGGATCAGGATTTGGGACTAGAAATCTCTATAGAAACGTGGAATGATATTTGGGAAAACGCTAGAAGAATTACTATTTGTAACAGAACCCAGGCTATCCAGCTGAAGATACTTCATAGGGCCCATATAGCACCGGTTCGACTGGCAAAATTTAAGGCACGGTGGCACAGTGGTTAGCACTGCTGCCTCACAGCGCCAGAGACCCGAGTTCAATTCCCGACTCAGGCAACTGACTGTGTGGAGTTTGCACATTCTCCCCGTGTCTGCGTGGTTTTCCTCCGGGTGCTCCGGTTTCCTCCCACAGTCCAAAGATGTGCAGGTCAGGTGAATTGACCATGCTAAATTGCCCGTAGTGTTAGGTAAAAAGGGGTATGGATGGGTTGCGCTTCGCCGGGTCGGTGTGGACTTGTTGGGCCGAAGGGCCTGTTTCCACATTAAGTAATCTAATCTCCAATGTGTCCCAAATGCAAAATAGAGGTGGCACTCTTGTACATTGCCTATGGACCTGTCATAAGATCCGTAGATATTGGACTAAAGTAGCAAGTACCCTGACAGAAATTTTAGGAATGGAAATTAAAGTGGACCCTGTATCTCTCCTTTTGGGCTTTTCAAACTTTCCCCCCCTGGACATGTACGGGAAGAGACTATTTTCTATTCTTTCTTTCTGTGCAAGGAAAAATATTTTGGTGAACTGGGTGGCTGAGGGCCCCCCTGGACTTTCAAATTGGCACAGATTAATTATGGAATGTATTCCCCTTGACGTCCTTACAAATATGGTGCACCGAAAGACCGAATTATTTTATAAAATATGGAAGCCCTTTTTGAATTACATAAATACAGATATTTCGGCTATCCTAACAAGGGCTTTTATTTAATTGAGATTACAAACCTGGCTGGTCCGGGGCCCCTTAGGAGAGGAATCCCGCACGAATACGGGTTTTATTACATCTGATGTTAACACATTCCGAGCATGTAAGAGACTTAAATATACACTCTGGTTAGTTATAGGTTAGATTAGTAGATAGTTGAGTTTTGTTTTTTTTCTTTTTCGGTATTTTTTTTTCTTTCTTTTGTTAAATTTTGGCTATTGTATATTTGATTTAATTGTATATCAATGTTTATATTTGAGAGTTTTGTTTATTTTTGTAAACTTGTAAAAATGTTAAATTTCTAAAAAATATCTATAAAAATTTTTTATTATTTTGCTAAATATTTCAAAAGAATTAAAGTTATGCCAAATCGTTTTTTTTGTTTTGGATTTTAATTGTGGTTTAAGAATATAGTGTGTTTTACTTAAAGCTTAGTAGCTTGACTAATTGAATCACATTGAAACTCAGTGCCTTACACTTGCCTTTAAATAAAAGTTAGGGTTTAGGCTATCGCCTTAATAAGTTTTGAGGGAGTTTGGTCTCGTTGGAACAATTAATTTATAGCATTTACGATATATACAACAGCATTCAGATTTAACCAATTGCTCTGGTAACTCCAACCATTTGATTTCCAGGAAAATGCATCAAGCGCGGAAGTGTTTATTAGACAAGTTGAGACAATGAGAGAAACCAGAAGGTGGAATAGTTCTAAGTTGTATTGGTATATACGATTGCAGGAATTAAGGTAGGTAACCGGAATCAGAGAAGATGATGGGTGATCGAGAGGGGTGGAGTGATAGAACTTGACTGTGGGTACTGGGTGCAAGGCAAATGACAAAGAGCAGTATGGAGAATATGGATGACCATAGGATATGGGGGCATAAGTGACTACAGGTCAGGAGGGATGGGGGAGAAAGAGAAGGTGACTACAGGTCACGAGGAAGGGGCTGAGCCCAGTGACCACATGAGATGGGGAAGTGATTTAATTACTTCCAATACAAGTACAATAAATCCCTCTGTGTGCAAGATGGCCAGATCTGTACATAATACTCCAGAGGGGGTAAGGTCTCAGCATTGCCCTGCACAGTAGTAAACTCCATCCTGTTGCAATAAATAACATTTCAGTTCGGAGGAAAGGCCACTCGACCCGAACATTAATTCTGATTTCTTTCCACAGATGCTGCCAGAACTGCTGAGCTTTTCCAGCAATTTCTATTATTGTTTTCATTTGACTTCCTAATTGCTGTTCCTACATCTTCATTTGTGTACAAAGACACCCAGATCCTTCTGTATTGCAGCATTCTTTAATCTGCTTTCATTTAAATATTCTGCATTTCCGTTCTTCCTGCCAAAGTAGAACCCTCGATCACCACCAATACCATGAGCTGTTGTGGTTCTGTTCACCAAGCTGGGAATTTGTGTTGCAGACGTTTCGACCCCTGTCTAGGTGACATCCTCAGTGCTTGGGAGCCTCCTGTGAAGCGCTTCTGTGATGTCCCAGTCGAATTCATGTTGCTTGTCATCTGCGTGTGTGACAACACTACTATTATAGGACAAGCCAAACACAGAACAGCCAGGGAATTCCTAGAGGCATGGCACTCATCCACAGATTCAATCAATAAGCACATCGACCTGGACCCAATATACCAACCACTGCAACGGACAGCTGGAACTGACAACCGGAAGTGGCAGATTCAAACCACTATAAATGCCAGAGGAAATATCACAGAAGCGCTTCACAGGAGGCTCCCAAGCACTGAGGATGTCACCTAGACAGGGGACGAAACATCTGCAACACAAATTCCCAGCTCGGCGAACAGAACCACAACAATGATCACCCGAGCTACAAATCTTCTCACAATCTTTAAATACCATGAGCTCTTGCAGAGTGATCTTCTTTGGAAATCCAAATAATCTACATTGACTGGTTCCCTTTATCCACCATTTGTTACATCCTCAAAAGGATCCTTAACAATCTCATCAGGAAAGTGAATAACTTTGAATAAAGCAATTCAATCAGGAGTTTGCCACAGCGATATATTTTAAGGATGGTGTATAAGTGGAAGCACATTTTAGAGAAAAGGCAACAGGTCATATCCTAAGTGTTACAGGTCATAGGTTTGGATGGTGCTGTCAAAGGAGCCTTGGTAAGTTGCTGCAGTGCACACTGTAGATGTACACACTGTTGCATCTGTCTGTTAGTAGTGATGGGAGTCAATGCTGAAACTGGTGGATGGGTTATCAACCAAGAGTGTCAAACTTCTCAGATGTTGCTCGAGTTATATTCATTCTGACAAGTGGAGAGTATTCCATGACATTCCTGGCATGTGCCTTCTAGATGGTAGGCAAGCTTTGGACATATTAGAATGTGAATTCCCAGCATCTGACATGCTCTTAGACCACTCATTTATAAGGGTGGTCTAATTAAATTTCAAGTCAATGGGAGCTGAGGGCCTATTATTGTAGCATGATGCAGAGTCAGACTAAACCATAGCCTTACTTACTTCACTTTTATACAGCTCTTCCAGCTCAGTTAGGGTTTGGATGGATTTCCTTCTGCAAATATCCTCATCTGTGAATTTTCGAATGTCAGGATGGACCTTCTGGTAACGTCCCAAACGCAGGAAGCCCACCTTGAAACGAGCCAGTTTCAACAAAATGTTATCAACAGCTGAGTGAGTGTAACTAGTCAGGAGGACACTGAAACCACAGGCATGAAGGATTCTCACCTAAAAGAACAATAAAGTAACCTAAATATATCTTAAAACCAACAAAATGAACTTTACATGTTAACAGTAACAGGATACTGAACTGCAAATAATAAAATGCAAGTCTAAAGTCTCCAGAAGCTTGAATTACCCAAGGGTTCCTTTCTTTGCCTGATCAGAAGCAGACACCAGTGAATGGGCCCTGCCCTACAGACAGCTAACCCCTTAATCTAGGCAGACAGCATTGGCAATTTTCCTATAACACGATGTGCTACAATGCTGGGTACTTTCCCTTACCAGAGTACAAACAGTGGTAGTTTTGCCTGTTCCAGGCATGCCCATGATTAGCGTGTAGTCCTTGGAAAGTAGTACCCGCTTCATTGCTTGTTTCTGAGGTTTGTTCAGGCCTTTGAATGGAAGAAAATGTTAGTTTCAGTGGCTGAAGTAAAGAGTGTGGGAGCCTATTGGGGAAGGGTGAGACAAAACAAAATAGTTGGGGGTTCAGAAGGAGTGCAAGGGGGAATGTGTAAGCACATGAGGGAAGTGGATGGGATGGGAAGGGATGAGAGAGAAAGGAAGGGGAAGCATGGGGAGAGGAAAAGTAGGTGCAGGAAGGAGTGATGGGTATGATGGGGAAGGAAAAGCACGGGATTGGGAGAGGGAGCATGTATGAAGCCATAAACAAAGGTGGTGATGCAGAGGTGCAGCCACATTTATTCCAGTCTGTTAAACATGATTTATTAATCTGAATTGAAAGGCACCAGAAAAAGGTACAGTAAATACCTTGCAAAATTTTGGCCACTGTGTCCTTTGCTTCCCCTGGGAGTACAGTGCTCAGGAAGGGAATGAACCGTGGAGGCCTGAGGTCAATGATCAATTCCCGTAGTTTATCACTAAGAAAATACAGAAATGCTCATTATTTTGATAGCATATTCATTCAAGTAAATGTGTAAAGTATTAATTGGGATTTTATTACAAGATGTTCACAAGGTGTTGCTAAGCTTTATATTGAATACAAGACTTGTCCTTTTCCTGTGTTTGATGGAATCTTTGTTCTTTACGCTGTGTACATCTGACTTGGGAGTATTCGATAGGACAGAATAGAGCAGAGTTTTTGAACATTTTACATGGTGGGGAGGCAACATGTTAAGTTTACTCTCAGTGGGAACCTGTTGGAATATTTCAGAAGCTAAGATCTGGTACAATAGTAAACATGAATTTCACGAGAAAAAAAAATTCCAAAGTAATAGATCAATGATATAAATGAACAACAAACAAAAACTGCCAATAAAAAGTGCCAAGCAGCTGCATAAACGAATAAACCTTTTAGTTTTTTGCCTTTTTGGTTAGGAAGCAGAACTGGAGTGTAATACAGGGCTTGAGTCCTGATCACTCAGAATGAGTTGGGACCAAGACCAAGACCAAGCTGAGGAGTTAGGTTTAACCAATAATGACCCTGGTTCACCTCTGATGACATACCCTTCAAGCAAGCTTTGGTGGAATTCATATTTAAGTGGGTTCAGAATCCCTACTTTTAGCCAGGGATTTCCTCCTCTCCCAGCCTTTTTGTTTTGGAATGGGAGGAGAAAGGAAAGGGTGCAAGCCTGTCCCAGTCTCAAGAATTCACACATTTCCCTCCTCCCAACACATGTTCTCCAACCCATCCGCCTACACAGATGCTCTCACTCCCACACCCTCCCTCTCCCATCCACACACAATCTATTTGAAAATACTAACAGCCTTTTATGTAGTACTTTCAAACACTTCAACATCCACCACATTCCCTTCAACAACCTATTCTATCACTTCATCAAAAAACTGAATTTGTCAATCACAATTATTCACAAGTTTGTGCTGGATTTCTTAATTAATTCAAATGTCTTTGATTGCTGCCTGTTAATTGTCATTCCCCGATTGTTATTTCTGAAATAATATTTGTCACAGACTTTAAACTGACCAGCCAGTTATTACCTGGAGTGTAAGTATTTCCTTTTTTTAAGAAAACAAAAAGAATACACTATAGATATTGTTGGCTTATAACTAATCCTCCCAGTTTATCTGCCACTATCTCCCAGTTACACTGATTCTAATTCCTGCTCATCATTGTCCTCATTATCCTACTATTCAGTAGCAGCACAACTAATGTGCACCACAAAAAGGGTGCTGCCATCAAGTGAAAAAAATGTTCTGCTGATCATACAATGTGGTATATAAATTTCAATGTCAGATAGATGTCAAGTGTATAGGCCTTAGATCTCAAAGACCGGCGGACAGTTCAAACAGCACAGTTCTTCAGCTAGTCATGACAAGGTATCCAAAGAACCATACTCGCAAAACTCTCAAACTTCCAAATTTAGATATAATTCAACATTTGCTCAGTGTGTAAAGTCAACAAATTTAGGATTATCCATTCAGCTCACAATGTGGTGCAACTGTACTGGAAACTACATAGATTAATATGGAGGGCCCTATTCCTGCAGACAGGAAGAATATGTACACGCTCTGTGCCTGCTTCAACTCAACAAAATAGACAATACTATTCACTGGTTACTTAGTTAGGTAACACCTTAACTGGAGACACCTTGTCTAGTTTAAAATTTAAACAAGGCCTAGCAGTTAATTGTCAACTATCAACTGGTGCATTCTCCATGGCATTGCCCCCACCAATCAGTGTCCCCTTGCCAATCAACCAGCTCTCTCCTTTCAGGGTGAGAATGTAGATTTTTCCCTTAATCTAGTATTCTTGTGAATTCTGAGAGCAAGACAAAAAACTTTGAGAAAATGTGAATGTTTTCAGCAATACTCAAGTTTTGTAGAACTAATATGTCAGCCTTCATTATCAGGGCTAAGCCACACCACTCAAAGTCTTCTCCATTTGCCCATCTTTAAAAAAACGCCAAGTACTTGGAAACATGACTTGCAAAGACTTATGCTTCATTAATAAAGCAAAGGAACTCAACAGATGTTTATTTTTAAAAACGGCAGCCTTTGTAACTGTTTTCGGTCATATTAAAAGACTGCTTAACATACATGCCAGATCTTGCACACCTTTCAAAGTGAAAGCGTTTTGGTCATATTGCCTCTCATCATTCTTCTAGCTCACTTATGATATCCTGACAATTACCACAATCTACATTTGAGTTTCATAAAGTCTGCAAACCTTTGACGTTATAACCTACATACCCAAGTCCAGATCACATAGTTCAAAAAGAAAATGAATATTATGTTGTCTAATGCCTGCCATTTCAGTGTTTGATGATCAGATGAGAATATGTTCCATAACCTAGGGAACTGATATTGCCCTACCTGGCTGATGATGAGAATTAAAAAAATACAAAACATTCAGTTTAACATCCTCCACACCGTTACCTGACTGCAGATTGTTCCATCAGCTTTGAAAGATTCCCTAAATGAATGTGCATATTTCCAACTCCCTCATCATGATCGAGTCTGAAGATAGTTTCTAGAGGCAGCCTGGAGAGGTTCCTGCAGGGCAATGAAGAGTTCTAGTCAATGTGATATTATCAATGCAGTAATACATTCTGACTCTGGTACATTTTAAAGCACATAGTGGCAACAGTCTGGAAGTTCTCCATTTATAGAACTCTAACAAAATGATTGAAGTGTGCAAGTCATTATCTATAAAGCTATTTCATCAGATGTGATCATCACTGGCAAGATCAGCATTTACTGCCCATTTCAAGCCAATTTTCAAAAGATGGCAGGATAGTGTAGAATTTATTGCGTTCTTGGAGCTAGATTCAACCATGCAGGTGGAAAGTATTCCTTATTAGTGCCTTGTAGATCAGGGCTTCCCCAACTGTGGATCACTCCAGTGAGTCATCCTGAGCAGCAACCATCTTCCACTGTGTAAGGTATCAGTCCAAATAGGAGAGAGCTTTCCCATTAATTCCTATTGACTTGCCAGGGATCCTTGATGCCAAGGCCAGTCTCTCGCATCTCCTACAATTCCGTTGGTTCATTCATTGGCCAGAATCTCAACTGGACTTACCATTTAAATTCAGAAGCCACGACAGCAGATTATAGGCTAGGAATATGGCAACAAGTAATTCATATCTTAGCACCCCAAAGCATGCCCACAATCCACAGAGGAACCTTGATTATCCGAATGAGTCGGGCAGGCAGTATTTCACTCAGATATGATTATTCAGATAATCAATTTGACCTTAAACAAGGGAAGCCACACTGATCTAACACTGTCCTCAACCAGAGAGTTTGTTTAAATCTATAATTTTGATGAGTCTGCTGTCTAAACAAACTGATCTTTGCATTCTGCAAATTACAGGTTAAACTGAGAAGAACTAAATCCTTACCATCACATAAATATATGAAATTCCAGCATTAAACAAGGTCCCAAACAGCTTCTACAATCACAAGTGCATTTGTCAGTTGCCGCTGAACTCAGCGGCACCATAGAAAGACAGAAGCATCGCCTCGCACACCTGTTTACTTTCTCTGCCATGTTTTTCATGAATGGCCCAGCAAAGTGATGGGAATAAAGTACTTACTTTTGCAAAGGGTTGTGTAACTAACCCTTACGTTTAAAAAAATTTCAGTCGCTGTTGCTTGAGGTGCTTGTGGTTTTTGTTTTTGCCAGCGTTTTCACATGTTCTTTAGTACAGGTAATCCAAATTCACTTACTTCTTTGACGTAATGTTTTTATGGGACCTTGAGATCTTATTCAGATAATCAGATATTCGGATAATTGAGGTTCCTCTTTATAAGGCACAAGCCTCTGTTCAAGAAAGGAAATGGGGATAATCCAGGAAACCAGACTATTGAATCTCAGATCAGTGGTTGGGAAGCTAATGGAAAGTATTCATAAGGATAGCATTTATGTGAATTTGGAAAAGCATGGGTCTAATTACAGACAGTCAGCATGGTTTTGTGCAGAGCAGGTCATGCCTTACTATCTTGAATTTTTCAAGGTAGTAACAGGTGATTGATGAAGGTAGAGCAATGGATGTTGTCTACATGGATTTTGTTAAGGTTTTCGACTTGGTATTTCATGTAGGCTCATCTAGAAGATTAAGATGCACAGACTCAGAAGGCAGAGGGTAGTGGTGAAAGTGTGCTTTTCAGGCTGGAGGTCTGTGACTATTGGCGTGCAGTGGAGTTGTGGATTATGTAAAAGGGTGTCAAAGGACACAGCAGGATTTAGATCAGTTGCAGAAATGGTAGATGGAGTTTAATTAGGAAAAGTATAAAGTTAATGGCAGGACCCTGAACAGCTCTGATGTACAGAGGGATCTTGGGGTCCAAGTCTATTGTTTCCCTGAAAGGGGCCACAAAAGTACTTAGGGTGGTAAAGAAGGCATACAACATGCTTGCTTTTATTGGTCAGGGAATGGAGTTCAAGAGTCATGATGTCACGTTGTAGCTTTGAAAAACTTTGGTTAGGGAGTGTTGTGTTCAATTCTGGTCACCACATTACAGGAAGGATATGGAGGCTTTGAGAGGGTACAGAAAAGCCTTAATACCTGGATTAGAGGGTATGAGCTATGAGGAGAGGCTAAAAAACCTCAGCTTGCTTTCTCTGGAGCAGCAGAGGCTGAGGAGACCTTTGATAGATGTTTATAAACTTATGAGATGCATAGATAGGGTTAATAGTCAGAATCGCTCTCCCCCAAGATTTGAATACTAGGGCATGCATTTAAGGTGAGACGAGAAAAACCTCAAAGGAGGTGTGAGGGACAATTTTTTTAAACAAAGTAATAGGAGTCTGAAATGCTCTGAGAGGAGTGGTAGAAGCAGATACGATAGAGGTGCTTTAGGGACTTTTAGATACGCACACAAATATGTCGGCAATGGAAGAACACGGACTGAGGGCAAACAGAAGGAATCAAACTTGGTATCAAGTTTCACACAGCATAGTGGGCTGAAGGGCCCATTCCTGAGCTGTATTGTTCCATGTTCCATGCAAATCAGGAGTACGATGGAATACTCACCACTTACCTGGATAAGTGTAGCTCCAACAACACAAAAAACTTGCCACCATCATGAACAAAACAGCCTGCTTGACTGGCACCACTTCCACAAACATCCAATTGCTCCACAACCCATAAGAGCCTTACTATCTTGAATTTTTCAAGGTACCATTTACAATAAATTTGCCAAAGATCCTTCGGCAACATCTTTCACACCCAAAAGGACAAGGGCAGCACCACCACTGACAAGTTCCCCTCCAAAGCACTCTCATCCTGTCTTGGAAATACAATGGCATTCCTTCTGTGTTGTTGGGTTAAAATCGTGAAACTCCCTTGATAACAGCAACGTAGGGTACCTACAGCAACATGTATTGCATTGATTCAAGAAGGCAACTCACTAAAACCTTCTCAAGAGTAACTAGGGATGGACAACTAATGTTGGCCAGCCCGTGATACACACATCCCATGAGTGAACAAAAAGCCAGTACTGAGATCTGGAGCTCTGTCGTGTAGGGAAATTCTAAGCGAGCACATCATTATAGTGTAAAGGGCAGATGGGGAGCAACAGTTCCTAGACTGTTTTCTGAAGAATTTCCTACACCAGTATGTTGCTAACCCAATGAAAAGGAGTCACTGTCAGATCTGGTTCTTGGGAATGAAATGAGTCAGGCATCAAGACATGAACATTTAGCAGATAGCGATCTGCTTATGGAACAAAGAATGAATAAAGGTATTGAGATTCTAGTCAAGAATAAAAAAAAAATTCTATATAGACAACTGGGATCAAACAAATTTCTTGAAGAGTAGAGAGAGTTTGGAGGCATTCTTAAGACGGAAATCAGGAAGGCAAAGAGGGTACATTCTTGGCAGATAAGGTTAAAGGAGATTCTACAAACATATGAAGAGCGAGAGAGAGAGAGAGAGAGAGAGAGAGAGTAGTGTCCCTTAAAGATCAATGAGGTCATCTTTGTGTTGAACCTCAGGAAAAGGGAGAGAAAATTAAACGAATACTTCATGTCAGATTATAATTTGAAGAAAGAAATGGAGGCTGGAGACCTCCGTGAAAACAATTCACATTACAGAAGAGTAAGTGCTGGAGGTCTTAGAAAACAAAGTTAGATAAATTTCCAAAATCTGATCAAGTGTGTCCCAGAACATTGTGTGAAGTTAGGGAGGAAATTTGAGGTCCCCTATTAGAAATATCTTTTCTGTATCATCTGTAACCACAGGTGAGGTGCTGGAGGACTGGATGATGGCTAGTGCTGAGTCTTTATTTTAAAAAGGGTGTAAGTAAAAGCCTGGGAGCTACAGACCGGAGAGTCTAAAAACAGTGGTGGGTAAGTCATTGGCAGTGATTCTTAAAGATAGGATTTACATGCATTTGGAGAGACAAGGAATGATTAGGGACAGTCAGCATGGTTTTCTATGAGGAAAATAGTGTCTCACAAATGTGATTCAATTTTTTGTGGAAGTAACCAAAAGGATTGATGAGGGCAGAGCAGTAGGCTTTGTTAACTTGGAATTTAGTAAAGCCTTTGATAAGGTTCAGCATGGTTGACTAATTAGCAAAGTTAGATCACATGGGATTCAGGGTGAACTTGCCAATTGGATGCAAAATTGGTTTTACAGTAGGAGACAGAGGGTGGGGGTGGACGGTCGTTTTTCAAACTGAAGGCCTGTGACTGGCGGTGTTCCACAGGGATCAGTTGCTGGGTCCATTTTTGTTTGTCATTTATACAAATGATTTGGATGAGAATACAGCAGGCATAGTTAATAAGTTTACAGATGACACCAAAATTGGTGGTATAGTGGGTCGTGAAGGTTGCTGAGTGTAAGTTAGCGCGCTGAGCTTGAAGGTTTGTTTTCAGATGTTTCATCACCATACTACATAACATCATCAATGAGTGTCTCCGGTGAAGCGCTGCTGGTACATCCCGCCTTTCTATTCATAGGTCTTGGTTTCTTAAGGTGGGTGATGTCATTTCCGTTTCTTTTTTTTTACAAGGGAAGGTAAATAGGATCTAAATCAATGTGTTTATTGATGGAGTTCTGGTTAGAATGCCTTGCCACTAAGAATTTTCGTGTGTGTTTATTTTGCCTGTCCTAGGATGGTGTTGTCCCAGTCAAAGTGGTCTCCTCCTTTGTCTGTATGTACAGAAACTACTGATGGTTGGTCGTGTCTTTTGGTGGCCAATTGGTGTTCATATATCCTGGGGGCTAGTTTCCTGCTAATTTGTCCAGATGTAGTGGGTTTTTTTTTTAAACAGTTCTTGCATGGTATCTAACAAACGGAGCTGTATCAAGACATTATTTTAACAAGCTACATCGCAGTGCAGCATCCACGAACCACAAAAAGCAGAAGAAAAATACCTGTGCAATATTTTCAAGAAAAACGGGTACCCAATAAATACAATCCGCCGATTCCTCAGAAACAAACCCAAACAAACAGACACAATGCAACCAAAAACTACAGCCACATTATCTTACATCAAAGACATATCAGAAATGACTTCCAAACAACTCAGACTCCTTGGCATCCTGATAGCCCACAAACACTTAAATAGCGACTAATGAACCGAAAGGATCCATTAGATACCACCAGCAAAACTAACAAAAAAAAACAGAAATGACATCACCCACCTTAATACACCGAGACCTATAATGAGAGAGGCGGGACATACCACCAATACTTCACCGGATACTCTCACTAATGATGTTACCTAGTATGGTGACAAAACGTTTGAAAACAAATCTTCAAGTTCAGCTAGCTAACTTACATACTTATCATCAACCTGAGCTACAAATGTTCCCAAACATCGCTAGTGAAGAATACTATCTAAGATTACAAAGAGATCTAGCTCAATTGGCTAAAAAGTGGCAGATGGAGTTCAATTTGGATAAATTCATTAGTATCGCATTTTGGTAAAACAAACAAGGGCAGGTCTTATACAATTAACGGTCGGATCCTGGATAGTGTTGTGGAAAAGAGAGACCCAGGGTACATAATTCTTTAAAACTTGTGTCACAGGTAGGCAGCTTGGTTAAGGCAGCATTTAGCACACTTGCCATCACTGCTCAGACCTTTGGGTATAGTAACTGGAATGTCAATTTGAGGTTGTACAGAACATTGGTGAGGTCCCTTTTGGAGTACTGTATGCAGTTCTGGTCACCCTATTATAGCAAGGATATTATTAAACTGGAGAGAGTTCAGAAAAGATTTCCAAAGATGTTGCTGGGAATGGAGGGTTTGAGTTTTAAAAAATAGACTAGGAGGCTGGGACTTTTTTTGCTGAAGTGTAGGAGGTTGAGGGGTGACCTTATAGAGATTTATAAAATTATGATGGGCATAGATAAGCTGAATACAAAAATCATTCCCTAAGGTGGGGGTGTTCAAAACTAGGGGGCATACTTTTAAGGTGAGATGCAAAAGATTTAAAAGGGGCATGAAGGGCAACTTTTTCTTTAAAACACAGTAGTGGGTGGATTGAACTGACAGAGAAAGTGCAGGCACACTTACGATGGTTAAGACATTGCATAACTACATGAATCGGAAAGGTTTGGAGGGAGAGGGACTAAACACAGGCAAGGTGAGGCTCGATCAGTTTGGGAACACGGTCAGCGTGGACTAGTTGGACTAAAGGGTCTGTTTCTATGCTGTGTCACCCTCTGACTCTATCCCTTTCATCCCTCTCTCTTGGTTCTGTCTCCATCCATAGCAGGCGGCACAGTGACTCAGTGGTTAGCACTAGGGCCCAGGTTCGATTCCAGCCTCGGGCAACTGTCTGCGTGGAGTTTGTACATTCTCCCCATGTCTGCGTGGGTTTCCTGCGGGTGCTCCAGTTTCCTCTCAGTCCAAAGATGTGCAGGTCAGGTGAATTTGGCCACGTTAAATTAACGATAGTGTTACGTGCATTAGTAAGAGGGAAATGGGTCTGGGTGGGTTACTCTTCGGAGGGTCAGTGTGGACTTGTTGGGAATCTAATCTAATCTATCCAATCCATTCACCTCACCCCCACCATCCCCAATCTCATCTTCAGCATAAATACCTGGCTTTTCCTAGCTGTTATCAGTTCTCATGAGGAGTTACAGAACTAGAAACATTAACTGCTTTCTCCTCACAGATCCTGTCAGACCTGCTGCGTGTCACCAGAAATTTCTGTTTTGCTTCACATAGAGTCATACAGCATGGGAACAGATCTTTTGGTTCAACCCGTCCATGCCGACCAGATATCCCAACCCAATCTAGTCCCACCTGCCAGCACCCGGCTCATATCCCTCCAAACCCTTCCTATTCATATACCCATCCAAACGATTCTTAAATGTTGCAATTGTACCAGCCTCCACCACATCCTCTGGCAGCTCATTCCATACACGTACCACCCTCTGGGTGAAAAAGTTGCCCCTTAGGTCTCTTTTATAGCTTTCCCATCTCACCCTAAACCTCTAGTTCTGGACTCCCCGACCCCAAGGAAAAGACTTTGCCTACTTACCCTATCCATGCCCCTCCATTTTGTAAATGCCTATAAGTCACCCCTCAGCCTCCGAAGCTCCAGGGAAAACAGCCCCAGCCTGTTCAGTCTCTCCTATAGCTTAAATCCTCCAACCTTGGCAACATCCTTGTAAATCTTTTCTGAACCCTTTCAAGTTTCACAACATCTTTCCAATAGGAAGGAGATCAGAACTGCACGCAATATTCCAACAGTGGCCTAACCAATGTCCTGTACAGCCGCAACATGACCTCCGAACTCCGATACTCCGTACTCTGACCAATAAAGGAAAGCATACCAAACGCCTTCTTTACTATCCTATCTCTCTGCGACTCCACTTTCAAGCAGCTATGAACTTGCACTCCAAGGTCTCTTTGTTCAGCAACACTCCCTAGGACCTTACCATTAAGTGTATAAGTCCTGCTAAGATTTGCTTTCCCAAAATGCAGCACCTCTGAATTTATCTGAATTAAACTCCATCTGCCACTTCTCAGCCCATTGGCCCATCTGATCAAGATCCTGTTGGATTCTGAGGTAACCCTCTTTGCTGTCCACTACACCTCCAATTTTGGTATCATCTGCAAACTTACTAACTGTACCTCTTATGCTCGTATCCAAATCATTTATGTAAATGACGAAAAGTAGAGGAGCCAGCACCGATCCTTGTGGCACTCCACTGGTCACAGGTCTCCAGTCTGAAAAACAACCCTCCACCACCACCCTCTGTCTTCTACCTTTGAGCTAGTTCTGTACCCAAATGGCTAGTTCTCCCCGTATTCCATGAGATCAAACCTTGCCAATCAGTCTCCCATGGGGAACCTTGTCGAACCCCTTACTGAAGTCCATATAGATCACATCTACTGCTCTACTTCTTCAAAAAACCCAATCAAGTTTGTGAGACATGATTTCCCTCACACAAAGCCATGCTGACTATCCCAAATCAGTCCTTGCCTTTCCAAATACATGTACATCCTGTCCCTCAGGATTCCCTCCAACAACTTGCCCACCACAGAGGAGAGGCTCACCGGTCTATAGTTCCCTGGCTTGTCCTTACCACCCTTCTTAAACAATGGCACCACGTTAACCAACCTCCAGTCTTCCGGCACCTCACCTGTGACTATTGATGATACAAATATCTCAGCAAGAGGCCCAGCAATCACTTCTCTAGCTTCCCACAGAGTTCTCGGGTACACCTGATCAGGTCCAGGGGATTTAGCCACATTTACCCGTTTCAAGACATTCAGACTCTGTAATCTGGACATTTTGCAAGATGTCACCATCTATTTCCCTACGGTCTATATCTTCCATATCTTTTTCCACAATAAATACTGATGCAAATCTGCACTGGTTTGCTTTATTATATAAATATAGAGGGCCAGGAGCTCAACTTGAAGAAATGTTATGAAGTCAAAGGCATTTACTGTACCTTTAAGAAACATAGAATGCTGTTCTGAACTGAGAGCTGACAAGCACCAGTGTATGGCTGGATGAGAGTCCCACAATATACTAGAAAATTGAAAATATGTAACATTTGGCTATGAAGTGGAAATCTGAGTTTTCGTTGCTGTTTTGACAACAATTCAAACTTAACCACTTTAAATGATGCCCCAGGATGCTAAAACCTAATCGAATTTAAATGCATTGTTTTGTCAACATCAAACCAATGAGACGATCCAATGTTGGCGGGGGGGTATACAAATGCAGGCATTTTGAGAATTGGTCACCAAGCAACTGCTGTAAGGAGAGAAAAACTCCTGGAGAACTAAATGCCCATCTTGCTCTTAGAGAAATTAGGAAACACTCTATCAAAGGTACCTTTTCACATGAAACATACTCACAGTAAGAAGAAAGACGACAATCCAGGGAAATCAGCAGCCAGAAGAGTGAAGACACAGAAGACAACAGAAACTGTGTGGTCTTGAAATTAAGTTGATGTAATTTTAATAAGTGTCTTATTAGAACAGTATATTGTTAGAATTGGATGCAGATAGAAAGCAGTTAAGAGGCTTAGATTTGTGAATAGTTTTTGTTTAATCTTCACTTTTAGAGTTAGAAAATACATTTACTTTAAATAGTGGAATCTGGGAGTTCTCAGTCAGATTTTAATAGACTACGAGGCGAGGTGAGCTTTTCTGGATGTTTGGTTTAATTAACAGATAGGTTCACCTCCGTGTCATAACAAAAGCTAATATAAAAAAGTAAGAGGAAATATGAAAAGACAGTGGCAGTTAACATATATGCAAACCCATACAGACGGTCAGAATGGACACATAGGTGTCAATGAAATGTGAAGCATTTCACTTCTTACGAAGGACACGGAAAGGCAAATCAAAATGGGTCCATTTCTAAAACAGGAAGTGGGGCTTGGGTATATATATATATATACACACACAACAATCATTGAAAATGGCAGCGTAGGTTGAGAGACAGCAGTTAATAAAACACAAGGAATTCTTGGATTTATCAATAAGAATAATAACGTGCTTCTTTTCATGCTTATGTCAAATATCTTTTAAATGCTGATTCAGCCTCAACTGGAATAGTAGATTCAGTTCTGGAAACAACACTTCAGACAGGATGAGACTTCAAGAGGATCCTGAAACAATTCATAAGAATTGTTCCATGATGAGCTGGCAGTGCATGAAGATTGGAGAAATTGTGACTCTTCTCTTAGAGGTTGGAAGGAGATATAATAGGAGTATTTAATTTCATTATGGCTTGGACAGGGTTGATAGAAGGAACTGATCAAGAAGCAAAGTGTTCAGATTTGAGATAATTGCCAAAAATAAAAATAGTGATCTGAAGTAACCTTTTCCCCTCAATGGTTATGATCTGGAGTGAAGTATCTGAAAATGTGATGGAGACAGATTTAATTGTAGTTGCCAAAAGGAAACTGGATCATTATCTGACAAGGACAAATTTTCAGGCCTGCAGAGAAAAGGCAAGGTAGTGACAATGGGTGATTAGCTCCTTTGGAGGACCAATAGATGCAGTGGACCAAATGGCTGCCTCCTTCACTGTAACAATTCTCAGATTCTATAATGAAGTGGTAATTGACCAGGGTGAAGCTGCTTTTTGTGCACAAGATATACCTGGACAACTTTCCATAATGTAGCTGTTGCAACCGCAAGTCACTGGACAATTCCAGAGGCCAAATCTGGGCACATGGGCTCAAACTTAACCAATCCAAATAATTAAATCTGGAATTAAAAGCGTGTCTCCCTAACAGTGACACAACAAATATCATCAATAGTTGCAAAACAAAAATCTGATTCACTTTTAGGGAAGAAAACCTGTCACTTTTAGATGGCATGTTGCAGTGAGGACATAAGGAATCTGCAAGATGATATAGATAGGTTGAGTGAGTCATCTTAAATTTAGCAGATGGAGTTCAATGGAGGAAAGTGTGAACTTCTGCACTTTAGAAGAATCATAAATCAGACCATTATTTACATGGATAGAGACTCCCAAAAAGTGCATCACAGGAGTTTGTGAGCATTCTTGTACGTGTAACACAAAACATTAGCATGTAGGTGCAGCAAGTAATTAAGGCAGCAAATGGAATTTTGGGTTTTATTGTTGAAGGGGTTGAAGTAGATAAGTTTGTTACAAATGCACAGGTGAGGACTGGAGTTGTGTACTGTTCTGGTCCTCATAATTAAAAAGAAAAAAAAACTGGCATTAGAAGCAGTTCAAAACAGATTCACCAGATTGCTCCTGGGATGAAAGGAGGAGAAGAACAGGCAACATTTTAAATCATGTCCAGACAGGCTTGAGAGTTTGAATAGACCACTCCTGCATCCATTTCTTGTGTTATGTTCTTAACTGGTCTGGTCTGGTCTACATGTAAAATTAGATCCACAGCATTGCAATTGACAACAAACGGTCACCTGAAATAATCTCGCAAGGCAATCAGTTGCTGTCTCGAGTAGTGTTGTATTGTAGTTATATGAAGCACTATATTTTTACATTTGCTTTTCTAGTTGGTTTCTACAGACTGATTCCCTACACAAAACGACATACCATAAAATCCCAGAAGTGATAAATCCCAGTCAAAGTTCTCCTATTGGACTTCAGGTTTAGTACTTCTAACAGAATCCTGACATGAATGGATCCCTTACCGATCTAATATACATGTGATCTGGAATGAGCAGACATCAGTGACATATCCAGAAGAGACAGCAAGCAGCATTTTCTTCTGACCACTGACAACCACTCTGTCTCCAACCATTAGCGTAGTTTTCGATATTGACCCAGCTCTCCGTGTGAATTTGTGCTCATACTGTCCATCAGCAATGGTCTGGATGCAATCACTGCGCACAAGGTTAGCAACACAGCATCCCTGCAGTTCCCTATTGAAATAAAATAATCCAAGCACAAACATTAAACAATGTCAAGACAGTATACTGTTCTTCTCATACTTGGAAAATTCTCTCATAAAAAAAGACCATAAAACCATAAGACATAGGAGTGGAAGTAAGGCCATTCAGCCGATAGCGTCCGCTCCGCCATTCAATCATGGCTGATGGGCATTTCAACTCCACTTACCCACACTCTCCCCGTATCCCTTAATTCCTTGTGATTTCAAGAATTTATCAATCTCTGCTTTGTAGACATTTAATGCCCCGACCTCCACTGCTCTCCATGGCAATGGATTCCACAGGCCCACCACTCTCTGGCTGAAGAAATGTCGCCTCATTTCCATTCTAAATTGACCCCCTCGAAGGCTGTGTCCACAGGTCCTAGTCTCCCCACCTAATGGAAACAAATTCCCAGTGTCCACCCTTTCTAAGCCATGCATTATCTTGCAAGTTTCTATTAGATCTCCCCTCAACCTTCTAAACTCTAATGAATACAATCCCAGTATCCTCAGCCGTTCATCGTATGTTAGGCCTACAATTCCAGGGATCATCCGTGTGAATCTCCGCTGGACGCGCTCCAGAACTAGTATGTCCTTCCTGTGGTGTGGGGCCCAAAACTGGACACAGTATTCTAAATGGGGCCTAACCAGAGCTTTATAAAGTCTCAGTAGCATACTACTGCTTTTACATTCCAACCCTCGAAATAAATGACATTACATTTGTTTTCTTAACCACAGACTCAACCTGCAAGTCAACCTTTAGAAAATCTTGCACCAGCACTCCCAAGATCCCTTTGTAATTTGGCTTTATGAATTTTCTCACCGATTAGAAAATAGTCCACGCCTGTGTTCTTTATTCCAAAGTGCAAGACCTCCCATTTGCTCACGTTGAATTTCATCAGCCATTTCTTGGACCACTCTGCTAAACTGTCTAAATCTTTCTGCAGTTTCCCCACCTCCTCAGAACTACCTGCCTGTCCGCCTAACTTCATATCATCGGCAAACTTTGCCAGAATGCCCCCCACTCCCTTCATCCAGATCATTAATATATACAGTGAACAGCTGCGGCCCCAACACCAAACTCTGCGGGACACCACTGTTCATTAGCTGCCATTCCGAAAAAGAACCTTTTATCCCAACTCTCTGCCTTCTGTCAGACAACCAATCCTCAATCCATACCAGTAGCTCACCTCAAACACGATGGGCCCTCAACTTACTCAGCAGCCTCCCGTGAGGCACTTTATCAAAGGCCTTTTGGAAGTCTAAGTAGATAACATCCACTGGGTTTCCCTGGTCTAACCTACTTGTTACATCTTCAAAGAATTCTAACAGGTTTGGCAGGCACGACCTTCCCTTACTAAATCCATGCTGACTTGTTCTAATCTGATCCACTTCCAAGAATTTAGAAATCTCATCCTTAACAATGGATTCTAGAATTTTACTTAACTGAGGTTAGGCTAATCGGCCTATAATTTTCCATCTTTTGTCTTGATCCTTTCTTGAACAAGGAGGTTACAACAGATTTTCCAATCATCTGGGACTTCCCCTGACTCCAGTCATTTTTGAAAGATTACAACCAACGTCTCCGCTATTTCCTCAGCCACCTCCCTCAGAACTCTAGGATGTGGCCCATCCAGGCCAAGAGATTTATCAATTTTTAGACCTTTTAGCTTTTCCAGCACTGTCTCTTTTGTAATGGCTACCATACTCAACTCTGCTCCTGGACTCTCCTTAATTGATGGGATATTACTCATGTCTTCCACTGTGAAGACTGATACAAAGTATTTATTAAGTTCTTCAGCCATTTCCTTATCTCCCATCACTAGCCTTCCTGCATCAATTTGGAGTGGCCCAATTTCTACTTTTGCCTCTCATTTGTTTCTTACGTATTGAAAGGAACTTTTACTATCATTTCTAATATTACTGGCTAGCTTACCTTCATATTTGACCCTCCCCTTCCTTATTTCTCTCTTTGTCATCCTCTGTTTGTTTTTATAGTCTTCCCAATGCTCTTGGCCACTTTATAGGCTCTCTCTTTTTCTATGATACATTTCCTGACTTCATTTTGTCAGCCATGGCTGTCTAATTCCACCACCCCCCTGTCCCGGATAACCTTTCTTTTCTTTGGGATGAACCTCTGTACTGCTATTACAAAACAAATGGAGAATCTCACCCAAAGCCTTCTCAATACTGACACTCAAAACTCAAAGTTCTCATTTTCAACAATGCAACAGTTTTCTCTGGTGAGAAGAAAAATTGACCAGGGATCCTGATCAACAGCCAAATCGAATACCAGGTTCAGGGATGCTTGAATTTGGCACATTGTTCAACTGACGAATAACCATTTGGACAATACATACATCAGAGATCAATATTGAAAACATCTCCAGCAAGACGTGGTGTTTCAGTCCTGGGGACTTGACATCACTTATCTAGACACAGTACTCAGCAGTTTAAGGTGTAATCTGGATCACTGGAGTGGAGATCCACTTACTGGAACAAAGCAAACATCTGAAAGAATATGACACCTACCAAGATTCAGATAAAAAGCTAATCATTTTGAAGCGAAATGCAGTAGCTTAAACATTAAATCTTGAACATTATGATCAGGTGTAGAATATATAAAATAAAGAATATAATCAGCAACATTCTAGATCTTCAGTAAATAAATTGAGACCTAAAGATTCTCAGAAGTGGTGACCGGCAAGTCATTGAAAATTCACCATTTCTAATTATAAATAAATCAAAGAACTGCAGATGCAGGAAATCGAAACAAAACAAAATTGCTGGAAACACTCATCAGGTTTGGCAGAATCTGTGAAGAGACAGCAGAGTTAACATTTTGGGTTCAGTGATCGTTCTTCACAAGTTGAATTGAGTTCAGAACTTGAAACTGCTGAGTTTTTCTAGCAATTTCTGTTTTGGTTTCTGTTTGCAACACTGACTCTATACCAGATATGCAGTCCTAAATCAAACACAAACCACAGGAAAACCCTAATTGTTCCAAACTTTGGAATTCTGGATAAACTGAAATCTGATTTCCATAAATCCCCTCCTGCATCAGCCTGTGAAGGTCATCCACCAAGCTCCACCTCACACACCAAACACTAAAGCCATCACATCTGGCCACTAAGTTCTACACCCACCAGCAGCCCACACAAAGACACTTCACATCACAAGGTTCTTGGATATTGTGGATTCTTTCTCACCTTTCCTCTGCAGAGCGCAGCCAAATGTTTCTTAGTACTCCCTTCTTATCGACCGCTTGTGTCTCCAGAACACACAGCAAGTACCAGAGCCGGAAGTATTGCAAGTGTACAAGTTTCAAGTGCTCAGTATCTTGCTGCAGAATTGGTTTCACATCTGCAGGTACAGAATTGTCCTCCAAATCCTGCTCCACTGCCCTGTAGAAAACAGAACAGCTTAATCCATCAGAGTACAATATCCAATTTACAATCTCATCATATTCACAGAGGAATTTCTTCTCTCAGAAGTAATAAATCTGGGGAATTCTTTACCAAAGAGGGATGTGGAAGCTGGGTTAAGTACTGTATATCCAAGGCTGAGAGACAGATCTTTAAACCAGCAAGGAAATCACAGGGTAAAGGAAAACAAGGGTGGGGTTGAAGATTATCAGATCAGCCATGATCGAATTGAATGGTGGAGAGGTTCTAAAGGCCAAATGACATACTTGTGCTTCTATATTTTCTGGTCATTTCACCTTTCTGCCCTTCAGTATGCAGTTCACCTACTACATTTGAAATTTCATAGCTTTACAACATAAATTTGATTCCTTGGTGATGTGGAATCAGACATGAGCACTTCTGCTTGGGAATAAGGATACAGGAGTCAGCCTGGTTCATACCACCATAAAATTTGAATACCTAAGTCATAGATAATCAAATTAGGGAAGTGACTTTGTCGTTGAAGAACTAGCATAGGAAAGAGGGCTTCCATTTCATGGAACACTGGCACCAGGCTGGAACGATGTTTCTTTGTTACAAGAATAAGTAGGGCAATCACAGCGAATTAAAGTTAGTAAGTTTGTTGTAAGGCTAAAGCAAAAAAGGTAGTGTAAGCAACAGTTGAAGATTGAACTGAAGTGTACAGTAACAATCAGAAGTTGTGCTTTAGGCCCCACTATTACAGGAGAGAGAAATTCATTTTAAGTATTCATCTAGATGCTCCTTAAAATGTTGCAAGCATACCTGCCTCCACCTTCAGGCAGCACATTCCGCATTTCCACTAAACTTGGGGTGAAAAACGTTCACTCAGATCCCCACTAAACCACTTAGTCCAAATATTCAACTTATTCCCTCTGGTCTTAGACTCTTCTGCCATGGAGAAAAGACTCTCACAGTCTACTCTATGCTTCTCATAATTAGGTATACAGTCTGTTCTGATATTACTCTAAAAATCACAATGTCAGGTTATAGTCCAACAGGTTTATTTGGAAGTACAAGCTTTCGAAGCGTGCTCCTTCATCAGATAGCTCGTGGAGCAGGATCATAGGACACACCACTTATGACCCTGCCCCACTAGCTACCTGACGAAGGAGCAGCGCTCCAAAACCTTGTACTTCCAAATAAACCTGTTGGAATATAACCTGGAGTTGAGAGATTTTTGACTTTGTCCACCCCAGTACCTCCGCATCATGGCTGATGGTTCCGTTCTCGTGCAATCTCACGTTATAAGAAAATTGTGCAATAGCCACATCATTTAAAGGGTGTAGGTTTGCTCACTGAGCTGTAGTTTTGATATCCAGACGTTTCATTACCTGGCTCGGTAACATCATCAGTGGCGACCTCCAAGTGAAGCGAAGCTGTTGTCTCCTGCTTTCTATTTATATCTTTCTCCTGGATGGGTTTCCTGGGGTTTGTGGTGATGTCATTTCCTGTTCGTTTTCTGAGGGGTTGAAAAACTAACAGGAAATGACATCACCACAAACCCCAGGAACCCCATTCAGGAGAAAGATATAAATAGAAAGCAGGAGACAACAGCTTCGCTTCACTTGGAGTTCACCACCGATGATGTTACCGAGCCAGGTAATGAAACGTCTGGATATCAAACCTACAGCTCAGCGAGCAAACCTACACCCTAAACCTCAACCTGAGCTACAAACCTTGCGAACATCATTTAAACTAATGGGGCCAGAATCACAATTTAATCAATACAGATAAGGAAAGTTTGCATTCTACAAATAACAGTCTAAATTCCTCAATCGCATTAAAGCCAATTCGTGTTGAAGAAACACACACGATACACTAGAACCAACTGTACCTCAATCAGATTCCACTCAGCCTCCTCTGCTCCAGGAAAAACAAACCAAGCCACTATCCAGTCTCTCCTCCTAACAGACATTCCATACCAGGCAGCATCTCAGTGAATCGCCTCCGCACCCTTTCCAATCCAATCACATCCTTTCAATAGTGTGATGACCAGAAATGCACAGAATATGGCCTAACCAATGCTCTATAAAGTTGCAACAAGTCCTCCCTGCTCCTACATTATATAAGTGGTTAAGGAAGGCAAGCATCCCGTATGCCTTCACCACCCTGTCTTCATCTGTACTGACACTTTCAGGAATCTATGTACTTGACACCAAGGTCAAAGAACAAAATAGAAGAATAAAGAAAATTTACAGCCCAGGAACAGACCCTTCAGCTCTCCAAGTCTGTGCCTATCCAAATCCACTGTCTAAACCTATCGCCCATTTCCTAAGCATCTGTATCCCTCTGCTCCCCACCTACTCATGCATCTGTCCAGACGCACCTTAAATGAATCTACCGTGCCTGCCTGTACTATCTCTGCTGGCAACGCATTCCAGGCACCTGCCACCCTCTGTGTAAAGTACTTTCCATGTGTACTCCCTTCAACTTTTCTCCTCTTACCTTGAACACGTGACCTCTTGTTATTGAATCCCTCACCCTGGGAAAAAGCTTATATCTATCCACCCTGTCTATACCCTTCATGATTTTGTAAACCTCAATTAGCTCCCACACCTCCCCTCACTGTCTCCTTTTTTCTAATGTAAACAATCCTAACCTACTCAACCTCCCTTCATAGCTAGCACCTTCCATACATCCTTGTAAACCTTCTCTGCACCCTCTCCAAAGCGTCCACATCAATTTGGTAATGTGGCGACCAGAACTGTACATGCTATTCTAAATGCGCCCGAACCAAAGTCTTGTAACAATCTTAACAGGACCTGTCAGTTCTTATACTCAATACCCTGTCCGATGAAGACAAGCATACTATATGCCTTCTCGACCACTCTATCCACCTGTGCAACTACCTTCAGGGTACAATGGACCTGAACTCCCAGATCTCTCTGCCCATCAACTTTTTCCAAGGCTCTTCCATTTACTGTATAGTTCACTCTAGAATTAGACCTTCCAAAATGCATCACCTCACATTTGCCCGGGTTGAACTCCATCTGCCACTTCTCCTCCCAACTCTCCAGTCTATCTATATTCTCTTGTATTCTTCGACAGTCCCCATGCTTTCTGCTACTCCACCAGTCTTCATGTCATCTGCAAACTTGATCAGTCCACCAATGCCCTCTTCCAGATCATTTATGCATATCCCAAACAACACAGTGGCCCCAGCACTGATCCCTGTGGAACACCACTGGTCACTCTCTCCATTTCGAGAAACTCCCTTCAACTACTACTCTCTGTCTCCGGTTGCTCAACCAGTTCTTTATCCACCTAGCTAGAACACCCTGCACACTATGTGACTTCACTTTCTCCATTAACTTACCATGGGGAACACTATCAAACGCCTTACTAAAGTCCATGTATATGACATCAACAGCTCTTCCTTCATCTATCAATTTGGTCACTTCCTCAAAGAACTCTATTAAATTTGGTAAGGCACGATCTCCCCCGCACAAAACCATGTTGCCTATCACTGATAAGCCCATTATTTTCTAAATATAAATAGATCCTATCCCTCAGTACCCTCTCTAGCAACCTTCCCATCACTGACATCAGCCTCACTGGTCTGTAATTACCCGGAATATCCCTACTCCCCTTCTAGTACAGGGGACAACATTCGCAAACCTGCAGTCCTCTGGCACCTCACCTGTATTTAAGGATGCCACAAAGATATCTGCCAGGACTCCAGCTATCTCTTCTCTCGACTCCCTCAACAACCTGAGATAGATCCCATCCTGACCTGAGGATTTGTCCACCTTAATATCCGTTAGCCTACCCAACACATCTTCCCTCCTTATATCAGCGTGATCCAGAGTAAACAAACTTCTATCTCTAATCTCAACATTCATCATGTCCCTCTCCTCAGTGAACAATGATGCAAAGTACTCATTCAAAATCTCAACCATTTTCTCAGGTTCGACACACAATCTTCCTACCTTATCCATTAGTGGACCGACCCTTTCTCTAGTTACCCTCTTCCCTCTTATGTGTGAATAAAAGGTCTTGGAATTCTCCTTAATTCTACTCACTAAAGTTATTTCATGACCCCTTTTAGCCTGCTTGATTCCTCGTTTAAGAATGGTCCTACTCTCCCGATATTCCTCCAAAGCCTGTTCTGTTCTTAGCTGCCTGAACTTTATGTACACTTCCCTTTTCCTCTTGGCTAGTCTCACGATTTTTCCTGTCATCCACTGATAACGAATCTTGCCTTTCTTATCTCTTTGTTTTCAAAGGGATGTGCCTATCCTGCACTATTTTTGCACTACAAACTTACTAATTATACCTTCTTTCACATCCAAGATATTAATGTACATAACAAACAGCAAGGATCCCAGCATCAAATGTGGACTTCCCTTCAAAGTCCCTTTATTCCTCCGTACCTCTTTGGGACCTACCATTCATACAGTAAACCCTTCCCGTATTAGACCTCTCAAAATGCATCACTTCACACTTATCAGGAATAAATCCCCACCTGTCATTGCTCTGTCCAATTTATCAGCTGATCAATATCAGACTTCCACCACAGCCACGTTTTTGCACCATCTACAAACTTACTAATTATACCTTCTTTCACATCCAAGATATTAATGTACATAACAAACAGCAAGGATCCCAGCATCAATCCCTGTGGCACACTGCTGGTCACAGGCTTCCAATTAAAAAAAACCTCCACCAACAACTTGTGCCTCTCATTTGTCAGCTAATTATGGATCCAGTTTGTCAACTTGCCTCAGATCCCAAGGGCTCTGACCTTGTAGACAGCCTTCCATGTGGGACCTTGTCAAGAGCCTTACTGAAGTCCAACTAAACCACATCAACTGCACTACCCTTAACATTTTCAGTCACCCTTTCAAAAAAACTCAACTTAGTCTCACAGAATCCCCCTCCAACAAACCACTGCTGACTATCCCTGATAAATCCCTTCCCTTCCAAGTGTTGATTAATCATGCCCCTCAGAATATTTTTCCAACAATTCCCCTACCACTGATGTCTGACTAACTGGTCTGTAAACCTATTCTGCTGCCTTTCTTGAACAAAGGAACTTCCAGTCATCTGGCACTTCACCAGTGCCAAGCAAAGTATCAAATTTCTCCTCTCAGACCCCAGCAATCTCCTTTGCCTCTCATAGCAGCCTGGAAAATATTTCATCAAGCCCCAAGGATATATGTACCTTTATGTCCGTTAAAACATCCATCACCTCCTGCTACTTATTAATTTGAACATGCTTTAGAACCTTACCATCCCAAATGAAATCTCCAGCTACATTGTGATGATTAAGAATGAAATCTCAATAGTGATAAGACCATAAGACATAGGAGCGGAAGTAAGGCCATTCGGCCCATCGAGTCCACTCCGCCATTCAATCATGGCTGATGGGCATTTCAACTCCACTTACCCGCATTCTCCACGCAGCCCTTAATTCCTTGTGACATCAAGAATTTATCAATTTCTGCCCTGAAGACATTTAGCGTCCCAGCCTCCACTGCACTCTGTGGCAATGAATTCCACAGGCCCACCACTCTCTGGCTGAAGAAATGTCTCCGCATTTCTGTTCTGAATTTACCCCCTTTAATTCCTAGTCCTAGTCTCCTCACCTAACGGAAACAATTTCCTAGCGTCCACCCTCTCCAAGCCATGTATTATTATCTTGTAAGTTTCTATTAGATCTCCCCTTAATTTTCTAAACTCCAATGAATACAATCCCAGGATCCTCAGCTGTTCCTCATATGTTAGACCTACCATTCCAGGGATCATCCGTGTGAATCTCCGCTGGACACGCTCCAGTGCCAGTATGTCCTTCCTGAGGTGTGGGGACCAAAACTGGACACAGTACTCCAAATGGGGCCTATCCAGAGCTTTATAAAGTCTCAGTAGCACAACAGTGCTTTTATATTCCAACCCTCTTGAGATAACTGACAACATTGCATTCGCTTTCTTAATCACGGACTCAACCTGCATGTTTACCTTTAGAGAATCCTCAACTAGCACTCCCAGATCCCTCTGTACTTCGGCTTTACGAATTTTCTCACCGTTTAGAAAGTAATCCATGCTTCTATTCTTTTTTCCAAAGTGCAAGACCTCGCATTTGCTCACATTGAATTCCATCAGCCATTTCCTGGACCACTCCTCCAAACTGTCTAGATCCTTCTGCAGCCTCCCCGCTTCCTCAGTACTACCTGCCTGTCCACCTAACTTTGTATCATCGGCAAACTTCGCTGGAATGCCCCCAGTCCCTTCATCCAGATCATTAATATATAATGTGAACAGCTGCGGCCCCAACACTGAACCCTGCGGGACACCGCTTGTCACCGGCTGCCGTTCCGAAAAAGAACCTTTTATCCCAACTCTCTGCCTTCTGTCAGACAGCCAATCCTCAATCCATACCAGTAGCTCACCTCAAACACCATGGGCCCTCACCTTTCTCAGCAGCCTCCCGTGTGGCAGCTTATCAAAGGCCTTTTGGAAGTCTAGGTAGACCACATCCACTGGGTTTCCCCGGTCTAACCTACTTGTCACTTCTTCAAAGAACTCCAACAGGTTTGTCAGGCACGACCTCCCCTTACTAAATCCATGTTGACTTGTTCTAATCCGACCCTGCTCTTCCAAGAATTTAGAAACCTCATCCTTAATGATGGATTCTAGAATTTTACCAACAACCGAGGTTAGGCTAATTGGCCTATAATTTTCCATCTTTTGCCTTGATCCCTTCTTGAACAAGGAGGTTACAACAGCGATCTTCCAATCATCTGGGACTTTCCCTGACTCCAGTGACTTTTGAAAGATCTCAACCAACGCCTCCGCTATTTCCTCAGCCACCTCCCTCAGAACTCTGATGGATATAATATGCTCCGTTGTGAATACAGATGAGAAATATTCATTCAAAACCTCAACAACATCCTTTGGCTCCATGCACAGATAACTCCTTTGATCTCTAATACATGCATCTCTTTGCCTGGTAGTCTTCTTGCTCTTAACATACTTATAAAATGACTTGAGGTTTTCCATTAATCCTATCTGGCCATTTTTGCTCTCCTAATTGCATTTTGAAACACTTCCCTACTTACACTATATTCCTGAAGGGCCTCCCATTTTTGTCATGCTCTGTACCTAACATATGCTTGCTTCTTTTTCTTATTCAAACTCTCGATATCCATTGACATCCAGGGTTCCTTGGACATGCCGTACTTTCCGTGCACTTAGTGGTAAAAATGAATTCTCATTAATAAGGGGATATAATAATGATTAGGCATCCTGGTAACAGATGTGAAGTGGTAGCTTGTAGAATGCAGTGAATAAACATATACATAGCAAACACGGTGGTTTTAATAGGAGGATTCATACTTTCTTATAAATTTGGACAAGTAAAACATGTCAGTAAACCTGTGAATTTCTTGGCCAAATTTAAGTTCTTCTGCAACACGTCTGAGAATCAAGAGGAGGATATACCATAGTAGCTATAGTAATGATCTAGATTTAGTTCACATCATGTGAATATCTGTCATACAGTGATCTTAATACAATTAAGTTCAACAGTGTGTTTGGCGAAGACAGTTGCTGATAAGACAGACCATCTACAGTAAACTGGGCAAATGGATAAAACAGAAGCTAAGACGATAAAAAGTAGAAATTTAAGTAGGTCATTTGAATCATCAAGTTTACTCCATCATTCAATGAGATCATGGCTAATTAGATAATTCTCATCTCCCACTTTCCTACCTTATCCCCATAACCCTCAATTTCCTCACTAATAATTTAAAAATAAAATCGGACCTGACTGCTCTCGGCAGTAAAGAATCACAGATTCACTAACCTCTGAAGAAATTTCTCCTTATCTCAGTCTTAAATGGGCATTCCCTTATAATGAAATTATGTCTTAGTCTCTCCCACAATGGGAAACATGCCTCTCGGCATCCAACTTATCAAGGCGCCTAAGAATCTTGTATGATTCAGTAAGGTCATTTTGTCTGTTGAATACCTTTTTTGCATATGAAAAGCTTTCCATTCCCATAATTAAAAGGAGTAAACCTCCTATGAACTGCTTCCAAATCCAGTGTATCTATCTTACTTTGGACAAGGGGGCCAAAATGGTTCTCTGGATTCCAGGTGTGGTCCATCTGGTGCCTTGTATAGTTTTAGAAAGATTTATCCATTTTATTCAATTCTCTTTGGAATAAAGGCCAACATTCCATCTGCCTTCTCTATTACCTGCTGAACTGTATACTAATTTGTGATTTATGCATGAGGACTTCCAATCCCTCTGTCTTGCAGCTTTCTCCATTAAAAATTATTTACCTCCTTCTATTCTTCCTGCCACAGTGCATAATCATATTACCAATATTATATTTCATCTGCCAAGTTTTTGGCCGCTCACTTAAGCTATCTATTTCTCTGCTGACTCTGTCACCCTCACTGTTGCCTTCCCACTCATCCCAGTCACTGTGGCCCCAACAGTGATCAATGTGGCACTCCTCTAGTTACAGGTTGCCATCCTGGAAATCCCAATTTTGTCTTCTACTTGTTAACCAATCCATGCATGCTAATACACTACCCCTAACATCACAACATCTTATTGTTTTACGTAGTTTAATGTGCAGTGCCTGATCAAATGCCTTTTGGAAATCCAAACATGTTACTTCTAATCGTTCTTTTTTATCTATTCTGCTTTCTGCAACCTCAAAGAATTATAAAACTCTCCAATAATTTTCTCTCTGTGAAACCATGCTGACTTTGCCTATTATATTATGCATGTCTAAATGCTCCATTGACATCCTTTATAAATAGACTAACATTTTCCCAATTACAGATGTTAATTGTCCTAAAGTTATGTGTTTATTGTCTCATTTTTTCTGAACAGGGCTATTACATTGGCAGCTTTTCAATCCTCTGGGACTTCTATAGAATCTAAGGAATACTACCAGTGCATCCAATATCTGTATTTATTTCCTCCTCACCTTTTGCACTTTGAATTTTGGAATACAATTAAAGTCTTGAATCAACTCCTCTATCATTTCCCCAGCCTTCTTCTCTAAGGGATATACAAATGCGCATGCATGCACGCACACACACACACACACACACACACACACACACACACACACACACACACACACACACACACACACACACACAATATATATGCTCTTACTATCTACTTTTATCTTATTTCATAGTTTATCCTCATTTTTAAAAATAAACATTCATACTGGTTAGGCCAACATTTATTGCCCATCTCAAATTGCTAAGAGGGCAATTAACAGTCAACCACATTGTTGTAGGTCTGGAGGCACATGTAGGCAAGACCAGGTAAGGACGGCAGATTTCCTTCCATAGATTTAGTAAATCAGAAGGATTTTTATGACATTTTTATTGACTGTAAAACTTGCTCAAATCTTTGGTTACCACCAATAATTGCCACATTTTTATCCCTCTTTCAATTTGATATCATCCTTAAGTCTTTTGTTACCCACAGTTGGTTTATCCCCTTCCCAGAGTTCTTCATTGGGATATATCATTTCCAGGAGTCATTAACTATTTCTTAAACGTTTGCCATTATTCATTAATGGGATATTTTCCAAAAATTGCAAGGAATACAATCATGGAAAGGCTGAACAGGCTGGGGCTGTTTTCCCTGGAGCGTCGGAGACTGAAGAGTGACCTTCTTGAGGTTTACAAAATTATGAGGGACATGGATAGGGTAAATAGACAAAGTCTTTGCCCTGGGGGGGGGGGGGGGGGGGGGGAAGAGTCCAGAACTAGACAGCATAGGTTTAGGGTGAGAGGGGAAAGATATAAAGAGATCTAAGGGGCAACATTTTCACACAGAGGGTGGCATGGGTATGGAATGAGCTGCCAATGGAATGAGGCTGGTACAATTGCAACTTTACAAGGCATTTGGATGGGTATATGAATAGGAAGGGTTTGGTGAGGTATGGGCCGGGTGCTGGAGGTGGGACTAGATTGGGTTGGGATATCTGGTCAGCATGGACGGGTTGGACCGAAGGGTCTGTTTCCATGCTGTACATTTCTATGACTCTAAAAGAGCGAGGTGACAACATAAAACTAACAGGATAGTGAAAGTAGAGAAAAAGGTAAGACAGTAGCTAACGTGAATATTCATCATGAGAGAACGAGACTGAGGAGTTACTAATAGGGAAACACAAAAACGGCAGAAACACTATCAATATTTTGCCTCAGTTTTCATGGTGGAGGACACAAACTCCCCCAATAACAGCAATTCATGCAGAGGCTATAGAAAAGGAGGAACTTAAAACAATCACCGTCATTAGGAAAAACATTCTAAGCAAACCATTTGGATTAAAGTTCCCAGGGTCTGACGGCCTAGAGAGAGAGCAGAGAGTGGTTGCATTAATTATAAGAAACCAAATTGCCCTGTTATTTTGGAAAGATTCTAGTGAATTGGAAAAGAAATGTGACACTCAATCAAAAAGTAGGGGAGGCAGCAAGTATCGAACTATAGACTAATTAATTCAATGTCTGTCATTCGAATCCATTATTAAAGCCATAAGAGTCAGCACATTTTTAAGAAGGGCAAATCATGTTCGACTAATTGTCAAGAGTACTTTGAAGCTGAAACAGAAGATTACCTCAGAGCACAATGGGATCTTGATCAGGTGGGCCAGTGGCCTGAGGAATGGCAGATGGGAGTTTAATTTAGATAAATGTGAGGTGCTGCATTTTGGAAAAAACAAATCAGTGTAGGACTTATACACTTAATTAGAAAAGATTTGATTCCGTACAATATGGAAACAGGCCCTTGGGCCCAACAAGTCCACACCGACCCACCGAAGAGTAACCCACCCAAACCCATTCCCCCAACCTATATTTACCCTTGACTAATGCACCTAACACTATGGGCAATTGAGCATGGCCAATTCACCTAACCTGCACATCTTCGGACTGTGGGAGGAAACTGGAGCACCCGGAGGAAACCCATGTAGACACAGGGAGAATGTACAAACTCCACACAGACAGTCGCCCCAAGTGGGAATCGAACCCAGGTCCCTGGCGCTGAGAGGCAGCAGTGCTAACTACTGAGCCAACGTGCCACCCCTGATGGTAAGGACGCAGGGAGTGTTGCTGAAAATAAGAGACCTTGCAGTGCAGGTTCATAGTTCCTTGAAAGCAGAGTTGCAGGTAGATAGGATAGTGAAGGCAGCATTTGGTATGCTTTCCTTTATTGGTCAGAGCATTGAGTATAGTATGTTGGGGCTCTACAGGACATTGGTTAGGCCAATGTTGGAACATTGCGTGCAATTCTGGTCTCCTTACGATCAGAAGGATGTTGTGAAACTTGAAAGGGTTCAGAAAAGATTTGCAAGGATGTTGCCAGGATTGGAGGATTGGAGCTATAGGGAGAGTCCCAGAATTAGAGGGCATAGGTTTTGGGTGAGGGGGGAAAGACATAAAAGGGACCTATGGGGCAACTTTTTCACACAAAGGGTGGGGAGTGTATGGAATGAGCTGCCAGAGGAAGTAGTGGAGGCTGCTACAATTACAGCATTTAAAAGGTGTCTGGATGGGTAAATGAATAGGAAGGTTTCAGAGGGATATGGGTTAAACAGTGTGAAATGGGACTACATTACTTTAGGATATCTGGCTGCATAGATGAGTTGGACTGAAGGGTCTATTTCTGTGTTGTACGTCTCTATGACTGTGGAAAATGGAAGTAGATGTAGTATATTTGGATGCCCTAAAAGGTATTTGATAAGATGCAATGCAAAAGAGAAATACACAATTCAAGATCAAATGGAATTAGGGGTGATATTTTAGCTTGGATAGAGAATTGGCTAACCAACAGGAAGCGCACAGTCGGGATAAATGGGTCTTTTCCTGGATGTCAGGCTGTAACCAGTGGGGTGCAAAGGGCTTAAGTCCTTGGGGCTCCAACAATTTAAACCAAGATTAATGACTTGGACACAGGGATAGAATATACTTCGGCCAAATCTGCAGATAACATTAAATTAGGTGACCAATTAAGAAGTAATAAAGAAATTAATTAGATTTGAGGCAGTTCAGAGAATGTTCACTAATTCCAGAAATGAAAGGCTTGTCTTATGCAAAGAGACTGAGCAGTTTAGGCTGAGGTATATGAGTTGCTAAAGGAGATTGACAAAGTCGATGCACAGCAGATGTTTCCCTTTGTTAAGCAATCTAGAAAACAACTCAGGATTTTAGGTTAAGAAGTGGCAGACTTAAAACAAATGAGCAGGAATTCTCTCAAAGGGGCATTAATTTGTGGAACTCATTATCCCAGAATGCGGTGGATGACAGGACACTGAATCAATTTGAGGTGGTAGGCACATTTTTAATTATTAATGGGTTAAAAGGTTATAGAGACTGGGCACAAAAGTGGAGTTGGAGCTGAGATGAGACTGGCAGTAGTCATTTAATGGCAGAACAGGCTGAATGGACTGAATTGTATACTGCTGCTCCTAGTTCTCACATTAAAATGCATATACAAATTCCAAAGATATCATAGATCCTAATAGTCCTAGAAACGTAGAAGAAAGGATTGCGAGGATGATTCAAGAGAAGAGTGAAAGTAATAGGGTGGTTGTTATGGGGGACTTTAACTTTCCTGATTTTGATTGGGAAAGCTATAGCTTCAAGTTCGTTAGATGGGTCAGTGTTTGTCCAATGTGTGCAGGAGGGTTTCCTGACACAATATGTAGATAGGCCGACAAGAGGTGAGGCCATACTGGATTTGGTTCTGGGTAATGAACCAGGCCAGGTGTTAGAATTAGAGGTAGGTGAGCACTTTGGGGACAGTGACCACAATTCAGTGACTTTTACTCTAGTGATGGAGAGGGATAAGTGTGCACTACAGGGCAAGAGTTATAGCTGGGGGCAGGGAAATTATGATGCGGTGAGGTATGACTTAGGATGTGTGGCTTGGAAAAGTAAGCTTCAAGGCAAGGGCGTAGTTGATATGTGGAGCTTGTTCAAGGAGCAACTATTGAGTGTCCTTGATAAGTATGTACCTGTCAGGCAGGGAGGAAAGGGTCGTGTGAGGGAGCCGTGGTTTAATAAGGAATTGGAATCCCTTGTTAAATGGAAGATGAGGCGTGAAGGTTCAATTGGGGCGATTGAGAGTTATAAGGTAGCCAGGAAGGACCTGAAGAGAGAGCTAAGAGCAGCAAGGAGGGGACATGAAAGGTCCTTAGTTGGTAGGATTAGGGAAAACCCTAAGGCTTTCTATAGGTATGTCAGGAATAAAAGAATGACTAGGATAGGAATAAGTCCAGTCAAGGATAGTTGTGGGAAGTTGCGTGTGGAGGCTGAAGAGATTGGGGAGACACTGAATGAATACTTTTCGTCAGTATTCAATCAGGAACAGGACATTGTTGTCAATGTGAATACTGAGTCACAATTAAGTAGAATGGATGGCTTTGAGGTATGTAGAGAAGAGGTGTTGGAAATTCTGGAAAGGGTGAAAATAGATAAGTCCCCTGGGCCTGATGGCATTTATCCTAGGATTCTCTGGGAAGCAAGGGAGGAGATTGCAGAGCCATTGGCCTTGATTTTTATGTACTCGTTGTCTACAGGAATAGTGCCAGTAGACTGGAGGCTAGCAAATGTGGTTCCCTTGTTCAAGAAGGGGAGTAGGGATAACCCTAGTAACTATAGGCCGGTGAGTCTCCCTTCTGTTGTGGGCAAAGTCTTAGAGAGAATTGTAAGGGATAGGATTTATGAACATCTGGATAGGAATAATGTGATCAAGGATAGTCAGCATGGTTTTGTGAAGGGCAGGTCGTGCCTCACAAACCTTATTGAATTCTTTGAGAAGGTGACTAAGGAGGTGGACGAGGGGAAAGCGGTAGATGTGGTGTATATGGATTTTAGTAAGGCGTTCGATAAGGTTCCCCATGGTAGACTACTGCAAAAAATACGGAGGTATGGCATTGAGGGTGAGTTGGAGGTTTGGATTAGGAGTTGGCTGGCTGGAAGAAGACAGAGGGTAGTAGTTGATGGCAAAGGTTCATCTTGGAGTGCCGTCACTAGCGGTGTTCCGCAAGGATCTGTTTTGGGACCATTGCTGTTTGTCATTTTTATAAATCACCTGGAGGAGGGGTTAGAAGGTTGGGTGAGCAAGTTTGGGGATGATACGAAAGTCGGTTGAGTTATTGACAGTGAGGAAGGATGTGGCAGGTTACAGCGGGATATAGATAAGCTGCAGAACTGGGCAGAAAGGTGGCAAATGGAGTTCAACGTAGCTAAGTGTGAGGTGATTCACTTTGGTAGGAGTAACAGAAAGATGGGGTACTGGGCTAATGGTTGGATACTTAGTAGTGTGGATGAGCAGAGGGATCTTGGTGTCCATGTACACAGATCTTTGAAAGTTGCCACCCAGGTAAATAGTGCAGTGAAGAAGGCATATGGCGTACTGGCTTTTATTGGTAGAGGAATTGAGTTCCGGAGCCCTGAGGTCATGTTGCAGTTGTATAAGACTCTGGTGCGGCCGCATCTAGTGTGCAGTTTTGGTCACCATACTATAGGAAGGATGTGGAGGCACTGGAACGGGTGCAGAGGAGGTTTACCAGGATGTTGCCTGGTATGGTAGAAAGATCGTATGAGGAAAGGCGGAGGCACTTGGGGTTGTTTTCATTGAAGAAAAGAAGGTTTAGGGGTGACTTGATAGAGGTGTACAAGATGATTAGGGGTTTAGATAGGGTCGACAGTGAGAATCTTTTTCCACGTATGGAGTCAGCTATTACAAGGGGGCATAGCTTTAAATTAAGGGGGGGTAGGTATAGGACAGATGTTAGGGGTAGGTTCTTTACTCAGCGAGTCGTGAGTTCATGGAATGCCCTGCCAGTAGCAGTGGTGGACTCTCCCTCATTTTGGGCATTTAAGCGGGCATTGGATAGGCATATGGAGGATAGTGGGCTAGTGTAGGTTAGGTGGGCTTGCATCGGCGCAACATCGAGGGCCGAAGGGCCTGTACTGCGCTGTATTCTTCTATGTTCTATGTTCTATGAATGGGAGAAATACAGAAAACAGCACGGGATGAGAAAACAGGCAGCTGAACATGAATGCAAATAAAAATTGCAAGGGCTACCAAAAGCAAACCAATTTTTTAAAATTTTATTAGGAAAATATAGAGCAGTCAGAAGCAATGTGTACCTATTGAAAACTGTTAAAGGCAATATTATCAATGAAAATAAGGAAATGTTGAATAATTACTTTCTATTAGTATTTACAGGAGAGGTCAGTTTGTTGAACATCCCAAGAAAATTAAATTATTAATAAAAGAAAAGTGACATCACTTCACGAGCAAGACTATGGCCTAGTAGCATTATACTGGACTGTTAATCCAGGAAGTAAAGTAAAGTTCTGGGGACTCTGATTTGAATCCTGCCACAGCAGATGGTGGCATGTGAAACTGATAAAAATCTGGAATTAAATCTTCCGAGTGATGGCCATGAATTATCAAGTGTCAGAAAATTCCATTTGGTTCAATCATGTCCTTTTGAGAAGGAAACTATCATCCTTACCTGGCCTAGCCTACATGTGACTCCAGATCTACAGCAATGTGGTTGACTCACTGGGCAATTAGGGATGGGTAATAAATGCTGGCCTAGCCAGCAATAGCCACATCCCATGAATGAATAAACAAAAGTCAATGAAAGAGAAAGTAACCAATACCCAGGAGCTAAAGGTTTTCCACCCCAGGATTTAAAGGAAGCAGATAAGAACAATAAAGATGGTTGAACTATTAGTTTTCCCAAGTTCTCCAAACTCTCTAATTGATTTTTCTAGATTTGAAAGCTGCATGCCATTCTACATTTTCAGGAAGAGAAACCAGGTCATTAAAGACCAGTCAGCGTAAAAGGTGTTGGCAGGAAGTCACTAGACAGGAACGAATCTTATTTAAATTTCTGAAGAGATGACTAAAGTAGAGATTTGAGAAATGGCTAAGGATATTATTCACATGCACACTCAGTTTACATTTAATAAAGTGCCTCATGACAGATTACTCACTATTATTGACCCAGTTAAGAAATTGGCTGAGGAGACAGAGGAGGGATAATTGTCAGACCCTCTAACTGACAGGTTCCCTCCATTCCAGGTAACATCCTAGTAAATCTCCTCTGAACGCTTCCCAAAGTTTCCACATTCTTCCTATAATGCGGCGACTAGAACTGTACACAATACTCCAAGTATGGTCGCACCAGAGTTTCGCACAGCTGCACCATGACCTCATGGTTCCGAAACTCAATCCCTCTACCAATAAAAGCTAACACACTGCATGACTTCTTAACAACCTATCAACCTGGGTGGCAACTTTCAGGGATCTTTTCACCTGGACACCAAGATCTCTCTGCTCATTTCACTACCAAGAATCTTACCATTAGCCCAGTACTCTGCATTACTGATACTCCTTCCAAAACGAATCACCTCACACTTTTCCACATTAAACTCCATTTGCCACCTCTCAGTCCAGCTCTGCAGCTTATCTATGTCTCTGTGACCTACAACATCCTTCGTCATTATCCACAACTCTACCAATCTTCATGTCATCTGCAAATTTACTAATCCATCCTTCTATGCCCTCATCCAGGTCATTTACGAAAATGACAAAACAGCAGTGGCCCAAAACAGATCCTTGCTGTAAACCACTAGTAACTTAATTCCAGGATGAACATTTCCCATCAACCACCAACATCATCTTTCAGCTAGCCAATTTCTGATCCAAACCGCTAAAGCACCCTCAATCCCATGCCTCCACATTTTGTGCAATAGCCTACAATGGGGAACCTTATCAATCGCCTTACTGAAATCCATATACACCACATCAACCGCTTTATCCTCATCCACCTGTTTGGTCTCTGTTATTGGACTGTATCGGGTAATAGGTTGGAACTTTGCATCCTAGTCATGTAGCTCGGCGTGTTTGTTTCCTTTCTTTTTATGTTCTGATGTTAAAGAGCATCTGCAGCCTAATGGGAGTATGCCTTAGTAACCAAACACAACATTAACTAACTGCACAACATTAAACATACAATCAATCATGCAGGTTTCATTCTGGGATGTGACTTGTACCATAACAGACAAATTCCAAATAAATGCCAACTACAAGTTTGCTGATGACACCACCATGGCCGGATGGATAACAAACAATGATGAGTCAGAATATAGGAAGGATATACAGGGCTTGGTATCGTGATGCAATGATAACTTCTCTCTCAATGTCAGAAAAACAAAAGAACTGATCACTGACTTCAGACAGAAAGGAGGAGAACACGCTCCCCTCCCCCCCCCCCATAAGGACCCTCACCAACATCTACAGATGCACCATAGAGAGCATACTGTCCAGGTGCGTAACGGCCTGGTATGGAAACTGTTCTACGCAGGACTATAAGCACAGCCATCACAGAAGCCAACCTTCCATCCATGGAATCCACTTACACTTCTCATTGCTGCAGAAAGACTACCAACATTATTAAAGACCTATCTTATCCCGGTAATGCACTCCCATAAGCTCTTCCATAAGGCAGAAGATACAGAAGCTTGAATCATACTCGAACAGATTCAAGAACAGCTTCTTCCCTGTCGTTATTCGACTGATGAATAAACCCTGTCTAAGCACCTGTTGAACTATATGTCCTTGCTTACTATACCATACTTCTTGCAAAAAAAAAGCTTTTCACTGTACTTAAGTACACGTGACTACAATAAATCAAATCAAATAACACAGCATTACCTGTCCCAGTGACTTGACAGTCACTCAGTTTCCAGTCCTAGTGGCCAGACACTCCCTCACCGTTACCCAACCCCATGGCCAGATGCTCCCTCACCGATATCTACTTCAATGATTGGACATTCTCACCTGCTGTACAAAGCACAGTTGCGTCGCTGAGAGCAGAACCTGCAAGTCTGTTGGTCATTGATGATAGGAGGGAGTGGTGCAACCTTGGTGTCAGTATTCTTTGATTCTGGCCAAACAATGCCATTGGTTAAATAAAAGACCAGCTGGTTCCTTAACTTTAGCAGTTCTGTAATAAAATCAAAACAAAAACTGTTTTAGCAAAACAGCTGCATCCCTGACTGATTATTTCAGCCTACTGCTCTGCTCTTGGAAAGTAAAGTTCTCTCAATACTGTCCCCGTCAAACATTCTTTGGACAGAGACAGCACAGGGTTAATACAAAGTATAGCTGCCCCTTTTCAAGAGCTAGGCCATGTTCAGCATGGGATTAGACATTGATCAAACACTGACAGAACAATTATAACATAGAGTTAGATCCAGAGTAAATTTTACTCTACTTTTTAAAACTAAACATTAACGTCCTCTATACTGGCCCCATCAAACTCTCTTGGGACAGAAACAACATGGGGTTAAATACAGAGCAAAGCTCCTTCCACTCTCTAAACTAAGCAAACTGAAAATAAAGTTTCATCAACACTGTCCCCATCAAACATTCCCAGGACAGGGACAGCATGGGGTTCAACAAGACTACCATATATACTCAAGTAACGTCAATCTCATGTAAGCGTCAACCCCCATTTGTTGACCAAATAACCTGGAATTTTTCACATATCTTGTGTAAAGGTTGACCGAGTTCTTCAGAGATAACAAATCAATGTTTAAGAGTCAGTCAGCCGGCCATCATGTCCTACTCCAGCTTTCCAGTCTGCCGGTTGTTCTGCTCGGCTCCTGGTTTTTCAGTCTGCTCACTGTTGCGTTCCACCCGAGGTTTTAAGAATTACCATAATTCACATTTTTCTTTATTTGTTTACACATCAGTTGGGCTTCTGCTAATGATACGGTGTGAATTTTGACGGACATGAATTTCTGCCCCTCAAAAGTAGTATCCATGTAATAGTCAACTCCCATAAATTTAACCTTAAAAAGTAGTCAAATAAATTTGACTATTACTTGAGTATATACAGTATTCCCTCAACTCTGCTTTGACAACAGGAAGTTGAAAATAATAATAATGAAACAGTCCCTGGCTGAGGCACTGTATCAACATCAATCACAAACTAACAATTGAACAAAGGTTATAGAATGAAACAGAAACTTACAAAATTAAAATAATGTGTGTAGGGTGATGATGCACCCTAGAACCTGTAGTGCCAATGGTCTCTAAAGACTTTTACTGTGCTGCTGAGCATCGCTTGCTCCCTGTCCAGTGACACCTGAGCGCCGATGTAACTGTGAAAGAGTGGGGACAGAATCAGGAACAATGAGCCCCTCTGCAGCCTACTGCCTCGACCTGCTAATGGCCATTTTGGCTTAGCCCAGAAGCAGGGCCACAAGAAAGCCCTTCAACCTGTCCACTCCTCCTTGCACTGGGTGTCCATGCGTCAAGGAGGGTAGCACTGAAGTGCAACCAAAATTTAAGGAGGAACCCCTTTAAAATGCAAAAAGAACAGCAAACAGAAACGTTCGACATAGATGTGAAACACTTTTATCCTCCAAGCCACAAACACATGTGGTCTGACACCCGGTGAATTTACTGAACCAATGATTATATTGGTTTGCTACACATGGAACCCAGATACCTATCAGAAAGGGGGAAGACCCCTTTGTAGAGGGCCCTCCACTTGGAATCTCTGCTGTTGTAGGACAAAACATCACGTTGAGGCATAACTGAGCAGTAGCGAAGGAGAGGAAGGGGTGAGTGTGCAGCAGCAGCCAGCACAGGAAACACTTCCCTGCCATTTGAGCCCACTACTTGACAGTCTGCAGGTATTGATCTGTTCTGAGTCTGGGACGAATGTCCCACAGTCAGTAGCATAATGAAGCTGCCAGGATGAGCGCCCTGCAGTCAGCAGCACAGTGAAGATGCTAGGACGGGTGCAGTGCACAGTGAAGTGCAACGATGCTGTCAGGATTATTGTCCTGGAGCCAGCAGCACTGAAGCTGCCAGGATGACTGTCCTATAGCCAGCAGTGGGACCAACCAATCCTTTCTTACATCCTTCCCCTACTAGATTACGCAAAATGCATTGATTGGGATTAAATACCATCTGTCGATTTACCAGCTAATCAACTAATAGACAACCTAAGACCATCCTTCTCAGTATTAATGATATCAATTTTTGTGACATCTGCAAACTTTCTAAATTAAACCATCTGCATTCACATCCAATCTTTAATGTAAATAACAAACAGTAAGGATCCTAGCACAGATCCCTAGAAGAAAGCGAGAGCTGCAGATGCTGGAGATCAGAGTCGAGAATGTGGTGCTGGAAAAGCACAGCCGGTCAGGCAGCATCCGAAGAGCAGGAAAATTGACATTTTGGGCATAAGCCCATCATTCCTGATGAACAGCTTATGCCCGAAACGTCAATTCTCCTGCTCCTCGGATGCTACTTGACTGGCTGTGCTTTTCCAGTACCACACTCGCGACCCCAGCACTGATGCCTGCAGTATACCACAGGTCACAGGCTTTCAATTATGGAAACAACCCTCCGCCAACACCTGTTGCCTCCTATTTGAAATTTTGGACACAGTTTGCCAAATTACCCTGGATCCCACAGGTTTTTACATTTTGGATAAGCCTTTCATGTGGGATCTTTCAAAGGCCTTACTGAAGTCCACATCAACTGCACTACCCTCACAATACATTTAGTCACTTTTTCAAAAAACTCAAATAAACTAGTCAGACAGGATCTCTCTCTAACAAATCCATGCTGACTATCCATGACCAATCCCTACTTTTCTCAAGTGTTGATTAATGCTGTGGCTCAGAATTTCTTTTTCCAAAGATATCCCTACCACTGTGGTCTGACGAATTGGTCTTTAATTACCTGGCCTATCCCTGCTGCCCTTCTTGAACAAAGGAACTAAGTTAGCACATTAGGTACCCTCCAGTCTTCTGGCATTTCATGTGTGACTAGTGAAATATTAAGTACTGGAATCTTACCATCCCAATTCGAATTCCTGACTACAAACATGTTTTTGCTCTGTGAAAGGCATTTTACACTTATGTGAGGAATAAGAGAATGGTCAAAGAAAAAGTAAGGCCGATCAGGGATAGCATAGGGAACTTGTGTGTGGAGTCTGAGGTGGTAGGGGAAGCCCTAAATGAGTTTTTTGCTTCTGTATTTAGGAAAGAAACGAACTTTGTAATGAATGAAACCTTTGAAGAGCAGGTGTTAATGCTGGAATGGATAGAGATAGAGGAAGCTGATGTGCTGAAAATTTTGTCAAATATTAAGACTGACAAGTCACCAGACCCGGACCAGATTTGTCCTCGGCTGCTTTGGGAAACGGGAAATGCATTTGCTTCACCACTTGCGAAGATCTTTGCATCCTCGCTCTCCACTGGAGTCGTACCTGAGGACTGGAGAGAGGCAAATGTAATTCCTCTCTTCAAGAAAGGAAATAGGGAAATCCCCAGCAATTACAGACCAGTAAGTCTCACATCTGTCGCCTACAAGGTGTTAGAGAAGATTCTGAGGGATAGGATTTATGACCATCTGGAAGAGCATGGTTTGATTAAATGCAGTCAACATGGCTTTGAGAGGGTCTGGTCATGCCTCACAAACCTTATTGAGTCCTTTGAGGATATGACTAGAAAAGCTGATGAGGGTCAAGCTGTGGATGTGGTGTATATGGACTTCAGCAAGGCATTTCATAAGGTTCCCCATGGTAGGCTCATTCAGAAGGTCAGGAGGAATGGGATACAGGGGAACTTAACTGTCTGGATACAGAATTGGCTGGCCAACAGAAGACAGCGAGTGGTAGTAGAAGGAAAATATTCTGCCTGGAGGTCAGTGGTGAGTGGTGTTCCACAGGGCTCTGTTCTTGGGCTGTTTGCAATTACTGTTACAAACTGTTTGTAATTTTTATTAATGACTTAGATGAGGGGATTGAAGGATGGGTCAGCAAGTTTGCAGACGACACAAAGGTTAGAGGTGTCGTTGACAGTATAGAGGGCTGTTGTAGGCTGCAGCGGGACATTGACAGGATGCAGAGAAGGGTTGAGAGGTGGCAGATGGAGTTCAACCTGGATAAATGCGAGGTGATGCATTTTGGAAGGTCGAATTTGAAAGCTGAGTACAGGATTAAGGATAGGATTCTTGGCAGTGTGGAAGAACAGAGGGATCTTGGTGCGCAGGTAAATAGATCCCTTAAAAATGGCCACCCAAGTGGACAGGGTTGTGAAGAAAGCATATGGTGTTTTGGCTTTCATTAACAGGGGGATTGAGTTTAAGAGTCGTGAGATCTTGTTGCAGCTCTATAAAACTTTGGTTAGACCGCACTTGGAATACTGTGTCCAGTTCTGGTCACCCTATTATAGGAAAGATGTAGATGCTTTGGAGAGGGTTCAGAGGAGGTTTACCAGGATGTTGCCTGGACTGGAGGGCTTATCTTATGAAGAGAGGTTGACTGAACTCTGACATCTTTCATTAGAGAAAAGGAGGAGGAGGAGAGAGGACCTAATTGAGGTATACAAGATCATGAGAGGCATAGATAGAGTCGAGAGCCAGAGACTATTGCTCACAGCAGAAATGGCTAACACGAGGACTCATGGTTTTAAGCTGGTTAGAGGAGATGTCAGAGGGGGTTCTTTACACAGAGAGTTGAGAGAGCATGGAATGCGTTGCCAGCAGCAGTTGTGGAAGCAAGGTCACTGGGGACATTTAAGAGACTGCTGGACATGCATATGGTCACAGAAATTTGAGAGTGCATACATGAGGATCAATGGTCGGCACAAAATCGTGGATTGAAGGGCCTGTTCTATGTTCTAATACAGATGAGAAATATTCATTTAAGACTGCACCCATGTTCACTGGCTCCATGCACAGGTTGCCCCTTTGGTCTCTAATAGGTCCCACACTTTCCCTGGTAATCCTCTTATTCTTAATATAGTATACCAACTAAAAGCTTTAAGGTTTTTCTTGATCCCATCTCTGCCAAAGATATCGCAGGTCGGTATGGACTTGTTGGGCCGAAGGGCCTGTTTCCACACTGTAATGTAATGTAATGTAATCTAATCTAATTTCCTTTTTTTAAAGCAGCCTTCCACACTTTAGAAAGGCCTCCCCTGTTTTAATCCACTGCATATGACATATGCTTCCTTTGCAAAACCTCTCAATATCCCTTCACCTCCAAGGTTCCCTGGATCTGCTGCCCTTGTCGTTCACTCTTAGAGGAACATGCTGGCCCTGAATTCTTGTTATACTACTTTTAAAAGGCTCCCACTAGCAAGTAGCTGCTTCCATCTAATGTTTGCCAGATCCTGTTTAATGATATCGAAATTGGAGTTCCCCAATTTATGCCCTTAACGTCTGCATGAACCTATCCTGTAATGAAACTAACAGTTATGGTTACTATCTCCAAAATGCTTACTCACTGAAGTTTCAAACACTTGACCACTTAAATGACCACCAGAGGACAAGGTGTCATCTGCAAATTTACTATCTATATTTCCTATGTTTACATCCAAATCATTTACATATATGGCGAAAAGCAGTGGACCTAGCACCGATCCTTGTGTCATGCGACTAGTCACAGACCTCCAGTCTAAAAGGCAACTCTCCACCGCCACCCTCTGTCTTCTACTTTTGAGCCAGTTCGGAAACCAAATGGCTTGTTCTCCCTGTATTCTGTGATTTAACCTTGCTAACCAGCCTTTTGTGTATGGAATGAGCTGCCAGAGGAAGTGGTGGAGGCTATTACAGCTGCAACATTTAAAAGGCATATGGATGGGTATATGAATAGGAAGGGTTTAGAGGGATATGGGCCAAGTGCTGGCAAATGGGACTAGATTTATTTTGGATATCTGGTGGTCATGGATGGGTTGGACCAAAGGCTGTACATCTCTATGACTCTGTGACAAGCTCGAGCACTGCCCCTTCTCTAGTAGGACTAACTAAATACTGGAAAAACAACTCTCCTGGTTGCACTTCAAATATTCCACTTTGTCTGATCCTTTCACACTCAGGTAATCCCAGTGCACGCTGACAAAGTTGAAATCCCCTACAATTACAAAGCTGTTTCTCCCTCACTTTTCTCTAATTTGCTTACGTATCTGTTCCTCCATTTCTGTGACTGTTGGGAGGCCTGTAGTATAATCCCAGCGAGGTAATCAGCCATTTTTTATTTCTAAGCTCTACCGCAGATGGAGTCATTTGAAGACCCTTCTACATTATCCTCACCCGTTCCTGAAGTGATGGTTTCCTTTTACAAAATACTTCTCTTATGAACCCCCTACCTGCCTGAAACATCTTGGGGTGGCACGGTGGCTCAGTGGTTCGCACTGCTGCCTCACAGCGCCAGGGACCCAGGTTCGGTTCCCACGTTGTGCAACTGTCTATGCGACGTTTACACATTCTCCTCATATCTGCGTGGGTTTCCTCCCACAATCCAAAGATGTGCAAGTCAGGTGAATTTGCCATGCTAAATTGCCCATAGTGTTAGGTGCATTAGTCAGGGGTAAATATAGGGTGGGTTACTCTTCGGAGGGTCGGTATGGACTTGTTGAGCTGAAGGGCCTGTTTCCAAACTGTAGAGAATCTAATCTAATCTAAAATGTATCAGTAAAACCTTATAAGCCAATAAGTAGAAGAGAGGGATTAGTCTTGCTCTTGGACTTCAATAAGATCAGACATGATCGGGCCAGAGTGGACTGGGAGCCGATACTTTTAGGTAAGAGCAGTGGGACACGTTCAAGCAAACAGGGAGAGTACAGAATCAAGTATATAAGTACAGAGAGGATTAAATAAAATGAAAAGGCGAGACTTATGGCAGATACCAAGAACTCAAAATAGAAGCCATAGGGTAGTCTAGATTGTGCAAATGGAAACTTAAGGTAATTATGAAAGCAAAAATGGGCATGAAATGATAAGGGCATGTAAAATGAAGAAATTTTATAATTTATTTTCTTTTACAAGTATATTAAGGGTAAAAGGATGACCAGGGAAAGAGTAGGGCCCATTAAGGCCTACAATAATTCATGTGTGGAGTAGAAGATATAAATGAATATTGTGCATCACCGTTCACTAGTGCAAGGGGTGATCTGAGTATAGAGATCAGAGAGAAGGGCTGTGATATAATTAAAGAAATTAGCACAGATCAATAGGAGACTGAGTGGTCTGGCAAGCTTAAAATTAGATAAATACCCAGGGCTGGATGAAATGTGTCATAAACTGTTGAGTGAGACAGAGGAGGAAATAGATGGGAAGCTGACAATATTTTCAATTGCTCTCTGGCCAGTTGCTAGAGGACTGGAGGACATCCAAGGTGGTACTGCCATTCAAGAAGAGCACAAGGGAGAAACCAAGAGACAACGAGCCAGTCAGACTAACCTGAGTGATGGGGGTAACTATTGGAAGCAATTCCGAGGGACAAAATTAATCTACACTGGGAGAGGCAGGGATCAAGAACTTTTGGCATGGATTTGTTGAGGCTATTAGAGAGGTGATGAAGGGCTTTTGCCTGAAATGTTGATTTTCCTGCTCCTCGGATGCTGCCTGACCTGCTGTGCTTTTCCAGCACCACTCTAATCTTGACTCTGATCTCCAGCATCTGCAGTCCTCACTTTCGCCTTTGTTGAAGTGATGTCAACTTGGTTGAATTTTTTGAAAAGGTGACCAGGTGTTTAGATGAGGGCAGTGCATTTGATTTCTTGGACTTCAACAGGCTTTTGCTAAGGTCACACATGGGAAGCTTATAGCGAAGATAAGAGTTTGTGGGATCCAAGGAAAGTTGGCAAATTAGGTCGAGAATTGGCTGAGCTGCAGAAAGCAGATAATGGTTGATTAGTGTTTTTTGTGCCTGAATCCTGTGACCAATGAGATTTTGCAAGGACCAGTACTGGGGCCCTGCTATTTACAGTTTATATAAATTAATGTCGGAGGGTTCATCAATAGGTTGAGGGTGGTAAATGACTTAGGGAGATGGTGAGGAAAGAGATCTATCTGAGACTGGTACAGTTGAGAACAGAAGCGAGTCAAACATTCAGGGCAGGTAGGGACAAGGAAGGACTAATAAATTAAACTATATTTATTTCAATGCAAGGGGTCTAACAGGGAAGGCAGATGAACTCATGGCATGGTTTGGAACATGGGACTGGGATATCATAGCAATTACAGAAACATGGCTCAGGGATGGACAGGACTGGCAGCTTAATGTTCCAGCATACAAATGCTACAGGAAGGATAGAAAGGGAGACGAGAGAAGGGGGAGTGGAGTTTTTGATAAGGGATAGCATTACAGCTATACTGAGGGAGAATATTCCTGGAAATACATCCAGGGAAGTTGTTTGGGAGGAACTGAGAAATAAGAAAGGGATGATCACCAAGGTGCAAAACTTGACTTACTCTTGGGAAATAAGGGAGGGCAGGTGACTGAGGTGTCATTAGGGAAGCACTTTGGGGCCAGCGACTATAGTTCTACTGGTTTTAAAATAGTGCTGGAAAAGGATAGACCAGATCTAAAAGTTGAAGCTCTAAATTGGAGAAAAGCCAATTTTGACAGTATTAAGCAAGAACTTTCAAAAACTGATTGAGAGCAGATTTTCGCAGGTAAAGGGACGGCTGGAAAATGGGAAGCCTTCAGAAATGAGATAACGAGACTCTAGAGAAAATATATTCCTGTTAGGGTGAAAGGAAAGGCTGGTAGATATAGGGAATGCTGGATGGCTAAAGAAAATGAGGGTTAGGTTAATAAAAAGAAGGAAGCATATGTCACGTATAGACAGTGAATCCTTAGAAGATTATAAAGGAAGTAGGAGTATACTTAAGAGGGAAATCAGGAGGCAAAAAGGGGACATGAGATAGCTTTGGCAAATAGAATTAAGGAGAATCCAAAGGGTTTTTACAAATACATTAAGAACAAAAGAGTAACTAGGGAGAGAACAGAGCCCCTCAAAGCTAATTGGGAGCAGATATTTGCAGTTAAAGGGACAGCTGAAAAATGGGAAGCCTTCAGAAATGAGATAACGAGAGTCCAGAAGAAGTATATTCCTGCACCTCAAAGATCAGCAAGGCGGCTTTTGTGTGGAGCCGCAGAAAATGGGCGAGATACTAAATGAGTATTTCGCATCAGTATTTACTATGGAAAAGGATGTGGTAGATAAAGAATGCAGGAAAATAGATGGTGATATCTTGAAAAATGTCCATATTACAGAGGTGGTGGTGCTGGATATCTTTGTGGGATATAGGTGAATTAATGTTATTTCTGCAATTATAAGTTCTGATACAGAGTAAATGAATTCACATTAGTTTGGGATTGTTTCGGCTGAGAGCTGAATTAGCAAGAATGAGGAAATATATAATCCATTAAAAATGATATGTCAGCAGGAGACGTGATTACAAAACAATGGTAGAAATACAGGCACTAGATAAAATGCTGTGAAGAGAGGCCTGTATAAACAGTAGGTTTCCCACTTCTACAGAGACACAGGAACAAACCCTAATTAAAAGGGCTTAGTGATAAGATGCTGTGAGGGGCAGCGCAGATGGAGGGAGTAGATAATGGTAAGCAAAGGATGGGATGACGTCAAACAACCTTATGGGGGCCAGAGATAGGCATTTGTCATGGACAAGGCCGGATAAACAGAAGTCTTAAGGAAATGAGTGACGTAAGCAGAGGAGGGGGCAAACAATGAAATAAGAAAAAATATATGGGGACTCAAATTGTATAAATTTCAAGGGTTTGTTGAATTTGATGTGTATTTGTCATTGCCTTACCTGGCATTAGACATTGCAACCACTTGCAAGTGTACAAATAAACGACACTACTGTTTCAGATTTTTGGTCTCGGACTGAAATTATTGAAGTGAGTGAGCTTTTGTTTCTCACATCTTGAAACGCATAACGGTGCATAAATCCCCAGGACCTGATCAGGTGTACCCGAGAACTCTGTGGGAAGCTTGCGAAGTGATTGCTGGGCCTCTTGCCGAGATATTTGTATCACCGATAGTCACAGGTAAGGTGCTGGAAGATCAGAGGTTGCCTAACGTGGTGCCATTATTTAAGAAGGGTGGTAAGGACAAGCCAGGGAACTATAGACCAGTGAACCTGACGTCGGTGTTGGGCAAGTTGTTGGAGGGAATCCTGAGGGACAGGACATGCATGTATTTGAAAGGCGAGGACTGATTAGGGATAGTCAACATGGCTTTGTGCATGGGAAGTCATGTCTCACAAACTTGATTTGAGTTTTTTGAGGTAACGACAAAGAGGATTGATGAGGGCAGATAGGTAGATGTGATCTATATGGACTTCAGTAAGGCGTTCGTCAAGGTTCCCCATGGGAGACTGGTTAGCAAGGATAGATCCCAAGGAATACAGGGAGAACTAGCCATTTGGATACAGAACTGGCTCAAAGGTTGAATACAGAGGGCGGTGGTGGAGAGTTGTTTATCAGACTGGAGGCCTGTGACCAGCGGAGTGCCACAAGGATCGGTGCTGTGTCTACTACTTTTCATCATTTATATAAATGATTTGGATGTGAGCATAAGAGCTATAGCTAGTAAGTTTGCAGATGACACCAAAATTGAAGGTGTAGTGGACAGCGAATGAGGTTACCTCAGATTACAAAGGGATCTTGATCAGATGGGCCAATTGACTGAGAAGTGGCACTTGGAGTTTAATTTAGATAAATACGAGGTGCTGCATTTTGGGAAAGCAAATCTTAGCAGCACTTATACACTTAATGATAAGGTCCAAGGGAGTGTTGCTGAACAAAGAGACCTTGGAGTGTAGGTTCATAGATACGTGAAAGTGGAGTCGCAGGTAGATAGGATAGTGAAGGCGGCACTTGGTATGCTTTCCTTTATTGGTCAGAGTATTGAATACAGGAGTTGGGAGGTCATGTTGCAGCTGTGCAGGTCATTGGGTAGGCCACTGTTGGAATATTGCGTGCAATTCTGGTTTCCTTCCTATCGGAAAGATGTTGTGAAACTTGAAAGGATTCAGAAAAGATTTACAAGCATATTGCCAGAGTTGGAGGAGTTGAGCTATTGGGAGAGGCTGGGACTATTTTCCCTGGAGTGTCAGAGACTGGGGGGTGACCTTATAGAGGTTTACAAAATTATGAGGGGCATGGATAGGATGGGGTGGGGGAGTCCAGAACTAGAGGGCATAGGTTTAGGGTGAGAGGGCAAAGATATAAAAGTGACCTGAGGGGCAACTTTTTCACACAGAGGGTGGTACGTGAATGGAATGAGCTACTACTGGAGTAGTGGAGACTGGTACAATTGCAACAATTAAAAGCATTTGGATGGGTATATGAATAGGGAGGGTTTGGCAGGATCCTGGCCTAGTACTGTTCTATTCCAGCCTCGGGCGAACTGTCTGTGTGGAGTTTGCCATTCTCCCAGTGTCCATGCGGGTTTCCTCCCTCAGTCCAAAGATGTGCAGGGTAGGTGAATTGGCTATGCTAAGTTTCCCATAAGCACTCAGGGATGTGTAAGTTAGGTGCATCAGTCATGGGAAATGTAGGTATAGGGTAAAGGGATGGGTTTGTGTCAGATACTCTTTGGAGGGTTGTTGTGGACTTTTTGGGCCAAGTAGCCTGTTTCAACACAGTATGTATTTTATCTATAAGTGTGAGATGACACACAAGGACAGGACAAACAAGGCACGGGAATACATGACGACTGATAGGATCCTGGAAAACACCAGGAATCAGAGGGACTTTGGTGTGATTGTACACTGGTCCCTTAAGGTATTGGGGCAGATGGATAAAGTGGTTAGGAAGGCATACACTAGCATTTAAGAGCAGGGCTGTTACACTGCAGCTGTCTAAATATTGGTTGGACCACACCTCGATTGTATACAGTTCTGGAATCCACATTGTAGGAGGGATGTGATTGCACCGGAAATTTATTCGGGGAAGAGCTTTAGTTAAGAGAGAATGAAGCAGAGGACACTGAAGGGGCGTCAGGGCAGGGGGAGAGCATGATTGTAGATGTTTAAAATTCTAAGGGGCATGCATAGGAGAGACAGGAAGTAACATGCCCCCTTGGTGTAGAGATCAAATATCAAAGGCATAGATTTCTGGTAAGCAGATCAGAGGATGGTGAGATTCTGGAACACTGCCTATAACAGTGGCAGAGACAGAAACCCTCATAACGTTTTAGTAGTATTTTGATGCGCATTTGCAATGCCAAGGCATACAAGGCTGGAAGATCAGATTCAAGTAGTTAGGTGCTTGTTTTTGACTGACTCAGACTCAATGAGCTGAAGGGCATTTTTTGGTGCAGGAGACCTCTATGATTATATTACTCAATGTAAGGTGATAAAAGTACTGCAAAGGAACTAAAGTTAAGCCTTAAAAGGTTTCCAAAGACCTGGTAAGGATTTTGCATTGCAGCAGTAGTATCTGGAGGGTTATAAGGTCTACAGCATTAATTATTCTTTAAAGGAATAACTGACAAGCATAATCTAAGAAGGATTCACAGCAGTGCGGCTTACAACTGTGATATGATCCACTTGTACAATGTGGGAAGTCCAGTGTCCTCAGCAACCACATAGTTAATAGCATTTTGGAGCTCGATGAGCTGGTGAACTCGCTGTGCAGCATCCGCAATATTGCCGTGATGTGGAGTTACCAGTGTTAGACTGGGATGGATAAAGTCAGCAGTCACATGCCATCAGGTTATAACCTAACAGATCCATTCGAAATCACTGCTCCTTCATTCACCTGACTTTTAAAGATTGTTGTGCACAACTTGTTCAGTAGGATGGTCACATCACAGGTAAAGACTGAACCAGGCAGAAAAGAGACCAAGCAAAGTAGAAAAAGGCAGGTCATACAGCAGTGCCCTATGCCTGTCCCCTTCTCTGATATGTTCAGAGTTGCGGAGGGGGCAGACTTCTCAGTGGATAACTGCAGAAGTTAGGTCCGTGGTACCATGGTTGGCTCTGATGAAAGAAGAGAAAGAAGAAAGACCATGTTTTGGTAATTGGAGATCCAATAAGGGCAACTGAGACATTTCTGCTGCAAGAGAGAGACTCCAGAATGGTAGGTTGTCTCCCTGTTGCAATGGTCAAGGATGCACTGGAATGGCAGCATATTCTGAAGGGACAAGGTAAAGAACCAATGTCCGTGTACATATCCAGATATGAGGGATTTGTCCTGTGAAGAAAGATTAAGCAGTTTAGACTTATTTTTCCTGGAGTTTATATACTTTAATTAAATATCATTGTTATAAGATACTAAAGGGAATAAAGTAGACGTAGAAAAGTTGTTTCCTCACGTGGTGCATTCTAAAAGAAGGTGGTCAGAATTTTAGGATAAGGGGTAGCAGATTTAAAAGAGTTGAAGAGAAATTACTTCTTTCAAAGGGCCATGAATCTGTGGAATTCACACCCTAAGAGTGCAATGGATGCTGGATCATGGAGAAGACAGTTAAAGGGGTATGTAGAGTGGACAAGAAAGCTGAGTTGAGGTTGATAGGAGAATGGCCATGATCATATCAAATTGTGGAGCAGGGTCGATCGAGTGGCTGAATTGTTTATTCTTGTTCCTGGTTCTAATGTTTTTATATTGGTATCAATAACATTTGTTATTAAAAAGGATGAGATTCTAAAGCAGAATATAGGGAGTCAGGATATATATTAAAAAGTAAGATCTCCACGGTAATCCTGAGATTACTGTCATGAATGACACTAGCAGCATATACCATATTAATATGTGGCTGAAGAAATGGAGTAAGTGCAAGGAATTCACATTCCTGGGACATTGTGACTAGTTCTAGAGAAGGAGGGACCTGTACAAGTGGTATGGGTTATTTCTGGACTTAAACTAGAATAGCAGAGGGATAGGAATCTCAGCAAGGATACAGAAAAAGAGAGAGAAACAAAGATAGAAACCAAAGAAAAAGGCTAGAAACAAGAGGAAGGCAAAAAAAAAAATCAAGGGAGTCATTGTGCAAAAGCAGATGGAGTTCAATCTGGATAAATAAGAGGTATTACATTTTGGCACACAAAACAAGAGTAGGGCTTATTTAATTAATGGTAGGGCCTTGGATAATGTTTAAAAATGTGTTGCTGGAAAAGTGCAGCAGGTCAGGCAGCATCAAAAGAGAAGGAGAACCGATGTTTCTGGATTTCAAGAGTAGGGAGCACATTTTTAAGGTGAGATGAGAGAGATTTTAAAAAGACATGAGGAGCAAATTTCTTTTTTTACAGAGGGTGGTTCGTGCGTGGAATGAACTTCCTGAGAAAGTGGTGGATGTAGGTACGTTTAAAAGATATTTGGATAGATACATGAAAAGAAAAGGTTTGGAGGGATATGGGCCAGGAGTAGGCAGGTGGGACTAGTTTAGTTTGGGATTATGTTCAGCATGTTCGGGCGGCATGGTGATTCAGTGGGGAGCTAGCACTGCTGCCTCACAGTGCCAGGTAGCTGGTTCGCCTCCAGCCTCGAGAATTTGCACATTCTCCCCATATCTGCGTGGGTTTCCTCCCACAGTCCAAAGATGTGCTGGTTAGGTGGACTGGCCATGCTAAATTGCCCATAGTGTTCAGGGATGTGTAGGGAAATGCATTAGTCAGGGAAAATATAGAGTAATAGGGGAGGGGAATGAGTCTGAGTGGCTTACTCTTCGGAGACCTCTTGGGCCAAATGGCCCGTTTCCACACTGTAGGGATTCTATGATTCTATGGACTAGTTAGACCAAAAGGTCTGTTTCAATGTTGTATGGCTCTATGACTAACAAAGTTAAACAGACAAGTTAAAGGCTTGTGTCATTACATGCAGAGCATTCAGAATAAGGTAAATGAATCAGCACTGCAACTGGATATAAATCGTCATGATGTACTTGCAATTATGGAGACATGGCTGCAGGGTGATCAATGATGGGAACTGAACGTCCAGGGGTACTATTTTGGAAAAAACAGATAAAAAGGGAAAGGAGATGGAGTAACATTGAAAAAGGCAAATGCAATAGCTAGAAAGGATATTGGCTTGAAAAATCATGATGTGCAATCTGTGTTAAGTGGAAATAAAAAACTTCACAGGGCAGAAAGTATTGTTGGCGCTGTCTGTAAGCCCCCAAACAATAGTGGAGATGCAAGAGAAGAGTTTAAGCATAGATGAAGGGTACAACTGCAATGATGGATGACTAATTTGCATATAGACTGGACAAACCAAATTTCCAACGTAACGTGCAAGGAGATTTCCTGGATTGTATACTTTATGACTGTTTAGATCAATACATTGAGGAACCAACCAGAGAACAAGCTGTTCTGGACTGGGTACTGCGCAATGAGAAAGGATCGACTAACAACCATGTTGTGTAAAGTTCTTTGGGGAAGAGCAACCCTATGATAGAATTCTTCATTAAGATGGACAGCGAAGTAGTCAAGTCTGAAACTCGGGTCCTGAGACTAGATAAACGGAACTATGAGTCACGAATTACCAAAGGATGGATTGGAAAAACCATGCTAAAGAGACTGATGGTGGTTTGGCAATGGCTAATACTTAAAGAACATGTGTATGAATTACAACAATTATTCATTCCTGTCTGGTACAAAAATACAAGAAAATGTGGTTCAATCATGGCTTTCAAACAAATTAGGGATAGAATTAAATTCAAAGAGGAAACTTACAAAATTGCCACAAATGCATCAAGGTTGAGAGTATTTCAGAATTCAGCAGATGATAAAACATTTAAGAGACCAGTGGACAAAATTAAAGCACATGGGACAAGAGGTAACATACTGGCTGGGTTGACAATTGTTTTACAGACAGAAAACAGTGAGAACAAAATGGGTGTTTTTGAGAGTGGCAGATAATAACTTGTGTGTATTGCAAAGATCAATACTTGGGTGTCATCTATTTATGATATACATAGATGAGGGAACCAAATGCAACATTTCCAAGTTTGCTGATGACAACTTTAGAACTCTGTACTTCCAACCCTGGCATATTATTATGCATCCCTCTCCCTATCTCTGTATTTCCAACCCTGGCCTATTATTATGCATCCCTATAAATGGTTGTGAATTCAGCCATTTATTCTCTTGGTCTGGAACTTCCCGCCCAAGCTCTTCTTTTTTTTAAATCTTCGCATAAGCTTTGGTCATCACTTCCACATCAATCCCTAATTTCCCATGTTATATCTCAATGTCCAATTTTGTTTCATAATACTTCTGCACAGACTTGTGAGAAAGATGGCGGCATGGTGGCTCAGTGGTTAGCACTGCTACCTCACAGAACCAGGGTCCCAGGTTCAATTCCAGCATTGGGCAACTGTGTGTGTGGAGTTTGCACATTCTCCCTGTGTCTGCGTGGTTTTCCTCTGGGTGCCCCAGTTTCCTGCCACAGCCTAAAGACGTGCAGGTCAGGTGAATTGGCCATGCTAAATTGCCTATAGTGTTAGGTGCATTAGTCAGAGGGAAATGGGTCTGGGTGGGTTACTCTTTGGAGGGTCAGTGTGGACTGGTTGGGCTGAAGGGCCTGTTTCCACACTGTAGCAAATCTAAATAAAAATGATGCTAGGGAGGCTTCAAGGTGATTTTAAACAAGTTGAATGAGTGGGCAAACATGGCAGAAGTAATGCACTTTGATGTGGAAAACAGAAACGAAGATTATTATTTAAACGGTGATATGTTGAGAAGTATGGATGTATGAAGGGATCTAGGTGGTGCTTATGCATCAGTAAATGCAAGTAGACAAGCAGAACCAGCAAGTAATTAAAAAGGTAAATGCTATATTGGGCCTTGATTGCAAGATAATTTAAGTTCCGACATAGGGATATCTTAATGCAGTTATACAGCACCTTGGGGAGACTACATCTGGAGTATCACTTGCAATTTTGCCTTCCTATCTAAGAAAGGATATACTTGCCATTGTGGACTGCAGTGGAGGTTCAACAGACTGATGTCAGAGTTGGTGGGACTGTCCTATGGATTGGCTCAACTTGACCTATGTTCATGAAAGTTAAGAAGAATGAGAGGAGATCAGATTGAAATGGTTATAATCCTAACAGTCCTGGAAAGGGCCTGTTACCCAGCATGATTTTCCAGGTTTAGAAGTCTAGAACTGTTATACAGGGGAGATTATTGAGATTCTAAGTGAGAAAACATTTCTTCAAGGAGTAATGTGGTATTCACTACCACAGAAGACTGGAGGTCAAGTCAATGAATATAATCAGGAAGGAGATGGATTCTTTCTGGATTTCAAAAGCGTCACGGGGTTACGAGGAGAATGCAGAAATATAGCATTGAGACACATGATCGGGCACAATCATATCGAATGGTGAAGCATGCTTGAAAGGGCTGAATAACCTACAGCTGATTCTAATATCTATGTGCGCAGCACATCATATAGCTTTATATTTCCTTGTATAGTCAATGATCACTTAACAAGAAAGAAGCCCCCAGCTTTTGGCTCCTCAAGATTCTGTCCTCTGTGATATTTATTTAAAATCTACCTTATACTTTGATAACTTGATATGGAAATCAACTTTTCAAAATTGATACCATAACAGAAACAATAAAACAACAGTAAATCACATATCAAGAAAAGCAAACTATTAGACAGTTAAACAACAAATCAAAACTTAACACTTGTCAACATGAACTAAGAGATGAGATAATTTACGACTTTTTCAATCAGTTTGAATTATAGAGAAATTAATAATACATTTTCAATACTGAATAATTTAGCAATTTAGTCAAAACGTAATAAATGTACAAAGCCAGAAAAAAAATCAACAAAATTAGTTCTCATTTGAGCAGGATCAATTGTAAGGGATAAATTTAGAGGCTTCAATTTTTTATTTTGGAGTAGAACACATAGGCTTGCTCACTGAAAGCTGTGGCCTATTCCTGCTCAAACTTCACATGTAATTTATCAAATATTAAATAAGAGAAATCATGAGAGAGCAAAGAACATTGTAAATTAAAACAAGCACAACAAAGTTAGAATCACTTAGAATAATCTACCAGGCAGGACTGGAAACTGATTCTTCATAATACAGAAGGCTGTTTTGATGGAGGAGTTTGATGGGGAGATGAACCATAAAGTTTAGATTACATTACAGTGTGGAAACAGGCCCTTCGGCCCAACAAGTCCACACCGACCCGCCGAAGCGAAACCCACCCATACATTTACCCCTTGCCTAACACTACGGGCAATTTAGCATGGCCAATTCACCTGACCCTGCACATCTTTGGACTGTGGGAGGAAACCGGAGCACCCGGAGGAAACCCACGCAGACACGGGGAGAACGTGCAAACTCCACACAGTCAGTCGCCTGAGGCGGGAATTGAACCCGGGTCTCAGGCGCTGTGAGGCAGCAGTGCTAACTTGTGGGCGGCACTGTGCCACCGTGCCGCCCACAAGTTCATGAATAAAAATGTGCAGACCTTTATGACTGTGGATTTATTTCCTGAAAACATGTTTTTATGTAACCTGGTAGGATGAGTAGAGGAGATGAATATTATTTAAACATAGAAAGACAACAAAGTTGCTGCATGCAGGGATTTGGGACTCGTGTATAAATCAAGAAAGACTTGCACACAAGTTCACAGAACCATAGAATCACACAGTAAAGAGATCCTTCAGCCCATCAAATCTGTACCACCAAAAACATTCTACTTACCTACACTAGCCCCACTTTGCCAAATTGGGAAAGTTCAGCGGGCAATAGGGAAGGAAAATGGAATAGGGGCCTTTATATCAAAAGGGAATGAAGTACAATAATAGGGAAGTCTTGTTAAAACCATACAAGGCATAAGTTAGACTATACCTAGAATACTGAACAGTTTGGGCCCGTTACAGATGAGAAATGGCATCATTTTGATTGGAACAACACATCCATCCTAGGACAAGCCAAACAAAGACACGTACGAGAATTCTTAGAAGCATGGCATTCTAGAAAATATTCACTGGAATTGGTGGTAGTCTAAAGATAGTCCAATCATTCAGTTGATCCCAAGTATGACAGAAATGTTGAGGAGATTGAGCACATACTCATTGGAATTTAGGAGAATGAGGGGTGACTTTATTGAAACGTACAAAATTTCTAGGGAGCTTGATGGAGTAGATGCAGATGGTTGTTAGCAGGTTTTGAGAAGATTTGTAGCTCAGGTTGAGGTTCTGGATGTAAGTTTCCTCACTGAGCTGGAAGGTTCGTTTTCAGACATTTCGTTCCCATACTAGGTAACATCAGTGAGCCTCTGGTGAAGCACTAGTGTTAGTGACCCACTTTCTACTTGTGTGTTTAGGTTTCCTTGGGTTGGTGATGTCATTTCCTGCAGTAATGTTATTTCCTGTTCTTTTTCTCAGAGGGTGGTAAATAGGGTCCAAGTTAATGCATTTGTTGATAGCATTCCAGTTGGAATGCCATGTTTCTAGGAATTCTCGGGCATGTCTCTGTATGGCTTGTCCTAGGATGGATGTGTTGTCCCAGTCAAAGTGGTGTCCTTCCTCATCCATGTGTGAGGATACCAGTGAGTGAGTCATGTATTTTAGTGGCTAGTTGATGTTAATGTATCTTGGTGGCTAGCTTTCTGCCCGTTTGTCCAATGTAGTGTTTGTCACAGTTCTTGCAAGGTATTTTGTAAATGACATTAGTTTTACTTGTTGTCTGTACAGGGTCTTTCAAGTTCATTAGCTACTGTTTTAGTGTGTTGGTGGGCTACCATGGTGCCAAGAAATCTGAGTAGTCTGGCAGTCATTTCCGAGATACCTTTGACGTAGGGGAGTGTGGCTAGGGTTTCGGACAGGTTTTGTCTGCTTTTTGGGTTTGTTGCTGAGAAATCGGCTGACTGTGTTCATTGAGTGTCCATTCTTTTTGAATACGCTCAAACTGCTCTGCCAAACATCGAACCCAAGCTTTGGGTCCACTATGTGGATGACACCTCTGTCATCACTAAACGAAACAAATTAGAGGAAACCTTCAAGACCATCAATAATATCCTTACTGGCAAAAATTCACTGAAGAGGAGGAAAACAACAAACTGCCATTCTTAGGTGTCACAGGAGAGCAAACAGCCAATGAGGAACCTCAAACCAGTGTCCACAGGAAAACACATATGGACCAAGTACTGAACTACAGAAGCAACCATCCCAAAACCTACAAACTAAGCTGCATTAGAACATTATTTCAACAAGTTACCACACACTGCAGCACAGAGGAACTACGAAGAGCAGAGGAAAATCACCTATACGGCGTACTCAAAACGAACGGGTACCCAATGGACACAGTCTGTCGATTTCTCAGCAATAAACCAAAACAAGCAGATAAAACCCGTCCGAAAATCCTAGCCATTCTCCCCTACGTCAAAGACATCTCGGAAATGACTGCCAGACTACTCAGATCTCTTGGAACCATGGTAGCTCACAAACCCCACAAACACACTAAAACAGCAGTTAATGAACTTGAAAGACCCTATACAAATAACAAGCAAAACTAATGTCATTTACAAAATACCGTACAAGAAATTTAACAAACACTACATTGGACAAACGGGCAGAAAACTAGCCACCAGGATACATTAACATCAACTAGCCACAAAAATACATAACCCACTCTTAATAGTATCCTTACACACAGGTGAGCAAGGACACCACTTCGACTGGGACAACACATTCATCCTAAGACAAGCCAAACAGACACGCATGAGAATTCCTAGAAGCATGGCATTCCAACCGGAACTCTAACACATTGACTTAGACCCCATTTACCACCCTCTGAGAAAAAGAATAAGAAATGACATCACCAACCCAAGGAAACCTACATACATAAATAGAAAACAGGTTACTAACACCAGTGCTTCACCGGAGCCTCACTGATGATGTTACCTAGTATGGTGACGCAACATCCGAAAACTAACCTTCCAGCTCAACGAGCAAATTTACATCCAGCATAGGGTTATTTCCCATGAGAGTGTAAGACCAGAGGCATAAGGAGTCAAATATTTAAGATAGAGATGAGAAGGAATTTTTCTCCCAAGAGGGTACTAAATCTTAGGATTTCTTTCTTGTAGAGGCTGGGTTAAGTATAATCAAGGCAAAGACACACTGATTTCTAATCTGAGAATTTTATTTTACTTTTAATAAGGGAATCAACAGCTATCAGAAAAAGGCAGGAAGGTAGAGTTCAGGATGATCAGATCAGCCACGATCTCACTAAATGATGGAACAGATGCAATGGGATAAATGGCCTACTTATTTTCCTATGTTTTCTGGTGTTATATTATGGGGCTAGTTTTTTTTAAACCAGTCACTTCTAATTAGCTTTGAAGGTGGGACTCTAATGGGTAAAGAGCTTATACTCTGACTGCTGTGCTTTTCCAGCACACTTTTTGACTCTAATGGGTGTTGGGTTCCCTGGCTCAACTCTAATTATCCCTATCTGATTAGATAAGTGAAGCATGTGCATCTGTCACTACAGGGACATTGTAGCCCCATGTCAGCAAGAGACTTGCTCCCTGTGGGTTTCTCAGCACTAAATCTACATTGCATCTGTGTTTGTGCCATGATACCTAAAGACTTTTCCCTGTTAGTTTTAACTCTGCTCCAGTTGTGAGCAGAAATCTGGTATCTCACCAAGTTTAAATGAACAGAATGAATGTTTCTGGACCAAACATCCATAATTAATCACAGGAGAGCAGAACCCTCTCATCACAACCCACAATCCTGATCTCTTCCCAGCAACAGGATACTCTGTCAGTGTTTCGACACACTTTGCATCGTATCATTAATCTCTGATACTGAGGCCAAGTACACTATGCAACCATTACTCCAGAAGTCAGCAACTTTAGCAGAGATAAAATTGGGCTATTCCAGTCATTGGACACAATGCTACACCACACATCCACCCTCAGTTCTTTTCAAGTCCTTAACTATTTACACTTAATGCTTCCATTTATGACAGGCTACTATTACCTCTCATCCTCGTTTGCTGATTTTATTTATCTCCTGTCAAGGATAGTAGCTTACTTCTTCTAATTTCATGGACAGCTTGGTCAAGCAGCCAGTGGTCAGCTGGAAAAGCCATCATGGTTAAGTCCACAATGTCCCTGATCTCTACGGTTGCCTATCAAGAGCCAGGCTACTAGATGGTGATTTGAATCCCCAACTGCTCAGACCAATTCTTCCCATACAGTGAGCCTACCACAACTGAAGAATTTCCAACGGACGTAAATAATCTAGATGCTTAAAGCCCACACCAACTGGATGCCTGAGCTCTGAATGCTAGCTCCAATTACATTTGAAATAGCACACATTTAACACCTCTCAAATGCTACGGGCCCAGTTATGTTTTAGTTGAAATTCCACAATACCTCTTCTGTCCATATAATTGCCTGGTACTAGATGCATGGCACCAGTTTTGAGATACAGGAGAAATCCAGCTTCAGGATCTTCCCTGCGTTCCTGGCTCAGCAAGGTGTACAGAATTACCTGAAAGAAAGAAGTGAAAATTTACCTCTGTTTATTGATTTTCATAGTTGACAAAGCATTTTTTAAAATTCAGTCATTGGATGTGAATGTCACTGGCTGGCCTTGAGAAGGTGGTCATAAGCTGTGTGTTTCTGAACTGCTATATTCCATGTGCTGTAGGTTGACCCAACAAAGCCCAAGGGTTTGATCCAGTAACAGTGATGGAATGGCAATATATTTCCAGGTAAGGATGGTGAGTGGCTTGGAAGAAACTTACAGGTGGTGGAGTTCCCATGTATCTGCTGCCCTTGTCCTCATAGATGGAAGTGGTCATAGGTCTGAAAGATGCTGCCAAATAATCTTCAGAGAATTTCTGCAGTGCATTTTGTAGATAGCACACACTGTTGCTACTGAATGTTGGTGGTGGAGGTAATGGATGGTTGCGAATGTGGTGCCAATCATGCAGGCTGCTTTGCCCTGGATGGCATCAAGCGACTTGAAAGTTGTCACAGCTGAACCCATCCAGGCAACTGGGGAGTATGCCATCACACTCTTGACTTGTGCCTTACAGACGATGGACAAGCTTTGAAAAGACAGGTGGCGAGTTGCTCGTCACACTATTCCTGGTCTCTGACCTGCTCTTGTAAACACCATGTTTATGTGAGTTGTGTTAGTTCAGTTCTTGGTCAATGGTAACCCCCAAGGATGTTGATAGTGGAGGATTCAGAAATGTTAAGGGATGGTGGTTAGATTGTCTTTTATTGCAGATTGTCATTGTCTTGCATTCTTGCGATGCAAATGCTACTTGCCATTTTTCAGCTCAAGCCTGGATAGTATTCAGATAGTGCTAAATAAGCTTTAAATTCTCATAGTACAAATGCTTATATTTACTTCATAAACATTAAATTTCAGAAGTTTAAAGGGTGATTTTTTAAGATAAGAAGATGAACAGATAAAGCAAGAAGTAGGTTAAGAACTAGAGAGTACAGTCTAAAAGAGACATACACTTTTCAGGACCGAAAGTGGGAATTTTTTTTATTCATTCATAGGATGTTGGTGACCAGCATTTACTGCTCATCCCTAATTGCCCAGAGGGAATCGAAGAGTCAATTACATTGCTGTGAGTCTGGAGTCATGTCTAGGCCAGACCAGGTAAGGACAGCAGATCTTTTTTCCCAAAGGACATAGTGAGCCAGTTGGGTTTTCTAACAATCAGCAATGGTTTAATGACATCATTAGATTCTTAAATCCAGATTATTATTGAACTTAAATTCCATCATCTGCAGTGACAGTATTCAAACAGAGGTCCCCAGAACATTACCTGGGTCTCTGAGTTGAGCAAATATTACCACTAAGTCATCTTCTACCCTAATTTCACACAAAAGCCAGAAGAGGTTTTAAAGTTTGGCAACTGATAATCAATTAGTTGTTGATTTTAAAACTGAGATTGGTAACTCTTACCAAAAAGTATGAAGGAATACAGACAAAAGAAAGCAAGGTTAAGGGGGTATTCAATGAACAGACAAGAAAGAAGGAAAGAGAGATACAACAGCCTGTGAAGTGGCAATTCGAGTAAGATATTGGAATAATAAAGTTTAAGCATCTGCAGGGAACCATTCAGTTAACTGGACAGTTTCAGTGCTGGAAATGCTACAGTTCTAAAGTCAAAGTGACCCAAATCTCATCAGAATCCCACAGATCTCTCTGAAGTAAGATCTTGAGATAGCAATTAGTAACAAGAACCACAGTTTAGTTTTGTTCATACCTTACTAGTGGGGAACCTAATATCTCCTTTTATTTGAGGCCAGAGTGTCCAAGACAATGCCAGCAAGCTCCTGTTTCTGGGCCCATACATTATATTCTATTGCCAGTCTCCATAAACGTCTCTTTGTAGTTGCTTCCAATTAAACCTGTTGGACTATAACCTGGTGTTGTGTGATTGTTAATGGTGAATCCAAAATAATTCTTTAAGTATATTAAAGAAAAAAGAATAACTAAAGAGAGAATAGGACCTCTCAAGGTCCAAAGTGGACATGTTTGTGTCGAACCGCAGGAGATAGGAGAGGTCCTCAATGAATATTTCTCCACTGTGTCTACCATGGAAAAACACAAGATGGCATGGAGACATTCGGGGTGATATCTTGGGGTCAGTCCATATCACAGTGGAGGTGATGTTGGACATAGAATGTATGAAGGTGGATAAATCTCCTGGTCCTGACCAGTTATATCCAAGAATACTGAAAAAGGTTACAGAAGAAATTACTGATTTTATTTGCATCATCAGTAGCCACAGGTGAGGTCCCAGAAAACTGGAGGGTAGCAAATGTTGGGCCCTTATGCAAGAAGGGCTACAAATAAGAAACCTGGGATCTATAGACCAGTAAGTCTAACACTGGTTTCTCAAGTTACTTGAGAAGATTGTGAGAAAGAAAATATACATGCATTTGGAAAGACAAGGTTTGATTAGGAGTAGTCAGCATGGCCTGGTCAGCGTAGGAGATCAAACCGCACAAATTTGAGAGAGTTCTTTGATGAAGTGACCAGAAATGACTATGGCATCACGGTAGATGTAGTCTATAAGGATTTCAGCAAGGCCTTTGAATCACAGATGTACAACACAGAAACAGATCCTTCAGTCCAACTCATCCATGCTGACTAGATATTCTGAACTAATTCAGTCCCGTTTGTCAGCACTTGGCCCAAATCTCTATAAACCCTTCCTATTCATTTACCCATCCAGATGCCTTTCAAATGCTGTAATTGTACCAGCCTCCACTACTTCATCTGGCAGCCCATTCCATTCATGCACCACTCTGAGGCAAACTTGGCCCTTTGACCCTTTTTAAATTCTTCCCCCCTCACCTTAAACCTATGCCCTCTAGTTCTCAATTGCCCTACCCGAGGGAAAAAACCTTATTTATTTATCCTATCCATGCCCCACATGAACCTCCATGGTGTAATCCTTCAGCATGCAACACTCCAGGGAAAACAGCCTCAGCCAATTCAGCCTCTCCTTATGGCTCAAATCATCCAAGTCTAGCAACATCCTTGTAAATCTTTTCTGAACCCTTTCAAGTTTCACAACATCCTTCCAACAGGACGGAGACTAGAATTGCACACAGTATTCCAAAAGTGACCTAACCAATGTCATGTACAGCTGCAACAGGACCTCCCAACTCCTATACTCAATGCTCAGACCAATAAAGGAAAGCATACCAATGCCTTCTTCACTATCCTATCTACCTGCGACTCCACTTTCAAGGGGCTGTCAACATGCACTCCAAGGTCTCTTTGTTCAGCAACAGTCCCCAGGACCTTACCATTAAGTGTACAAGTCCTGCCCTGATTTGCCTTTCCAAAATGCAGCATTCACATTTATCAAAATTAAACTCCATCTGGCACCCCTCATCCCACTGGCCTATCTGGTCGAGTCAAAAAGTGTGGCACTGGAAAAATGCAGCTTGTCAGGCAGCATCCGAGGAGCAAGAGAGTTGACATTTCGAGCATAAGCTCTTCATCAGTCTTCACTTTCTCCCATTTGATCAAGATCACGTTGTACTCTGAAATAACCCTCTTCGCTGTCCATCCTACCTCCAATTTTGGTGCTATCTGCAAACTTACTAACTGTCCCTCCTAAAGAACATAGAATGTTACAGCACAATACAGGCCCTTCGGCCTTCAATGTAGCGCCGACTGCAGAACCAATCTGAAGCCTATTTATCCTACACTATTCCATTTTCATTTACATGTTTATCCAATAACCATTTAATTGCCCTTAAAGTTGGCATGTCTACTACTGTTGCAGACAGGCCATTCCACACCTCTACTACTCTAAGTAAAGAAACTACCTCTGAGATCTGTCCTATATCTATTACCCCTCAATTTAAAGCTGTGCCCTCTTGTGCGAGCCATCACCATCTGAGGAAAAAGGGTGCACAGTTTGGGCCATTCTAACCCTCTGATTATTCCTCTATGTCTCAATTAAGTCACTTCTCAACCTTCTCTCAAATGAAAACCGCCTCAAATCTCTCAGCCTTTCCTCATAAGGCCTTTCCTCCATACCATACAACATCCTAGTAAATCTCCTCTGAACCATTTCCAAAGCTTCCACGTCCTTCATATAATGCGGTGACCAGAACTATATTCAATATTCCAAGTGCAGCCACACCAGAGTTTTGAACAGCTGCAACATGACCTTGTGGTTCTGAAACTCAATCCCTCTACCAATAAAAGCTAACACACCATATACCTTCTTAACAACCCTATGAACCAGGGTGGCAACTTTCAGGGATCTATGTACAGAGGAACCTCGATTATCCGAACGAGATGAGCGGGCACTATTTTGTTCAAATAATTGATTATTCTGTTCATTGATTTCCTCTGGGCCTCAGTTTTCTGTGAAGTCTGCTCCCCTTTCAGGAGACAAAGCAGCAGCACAATGTGCGCGAGTCCCCGCCTCAACCCCATCCACTCCCACCCCCAATCCAGCCCGCTCCTTCCCCACACCCCCCTCCCCCGGCTCCCTCCCCAAACCCCAACCCAGTCTGCTCCCTCCCCACCCCTGGCTCGCTCTCGCCAAAGGACCGGTCTCCATGCTGTTGGACTCAATGGTAAGGTCATGGGGAGTCATTAAGTGCATAAATCCTGCTCCGATTTGACTTTCCAAAATGCAGCTCACATTTATCTAAATTAAACTCCACCTGCCACTCCTTGGCCTATTGGCCCAGCTGAGATCAAGATCCTGTTGTACTCTGAAATAACTCCCTTCGCTGTCCACCACTCCTCCAATTTCGGTGTCATCCATACACTTATTAAGCAGACGTCTAATGTTCACATCCAAATAATTTATATAAATGACAAAAAGCATTGCATCCAGCACCAATCCACTGGTCACAGGCTGCCAGTATGAAAAATAACACTCCTGCCAGTTCTGTACCCAAATGGCTAGACTTCCCTATATCCCATGTGATCTAACCTTGCTAACCAGTCAACACGAGGAACCTTATCGAGCACCTTACTGAAGTCCATATAGATCACATCCACTGCTCTGCCCTCATCAATACTCTTCGTTACTTCTTTAAAAATATCAATTAAGTTAGGAAGACATGATTTTCTCTGCACAAAGACATATTAACTGCTCCTAATCAGTTTTTGCCTTTCCAAATACATGCCAATCCTGTCCCTCAGGAATCCCTCCAACAACTTACAGATCACCGATGTCAGGCTCACCGGTCTATAGTTCCCTGGCAAGGGGCCCAGCAATCACTTCTCTAGCTTCCCAGAGTTCAAGGATAATCCTGATCAGGTCCCACGGATTTATCCACCTTTTTGTTTTAAGCCATCCAGCACTTCCTCCTCTGTACTCTGGAGACTTTTTTTATATGATGTTGCTATTTATTTCCCCAATTTCTAAATCTTCCACGTCCTTCTCCACACTAAACACGGATGCAAAATATTTGTGTAATACCGCCCTCATCTCCTGTGGTTTCACACAAAGGCTGTTGATCTTTGAGGGGCCTTATTCTCTCCCTAATTACCCTCTTGTCCCTTAATATATTTGTACAATCCCTTTGGATTCTCCTTAACCCTATTTGCCAAAGCTGTCTCATGTCCCCTTTTTGCCCTCTTGATTTCCCTCTTAAGTAATACTCCTGCTACCTTTATATTCCTCAAGGGATTCACTCGATCTTTGCTGTCTATACTTGACATATGCTTCCTACTTTTTCTTGACTTTAATTTCAATTTCTCTAGTCATCCAGAATTCCCTACACCTATCAGCCTTGCCCTTCATCCTAACAGGAACATAGTGCCTCCGGATTCTCGTTACCTCGTTTTTGAAGGCTTCCCATTTTCCAGCCATCTCTTTACCTGCAAACATCTGCGTTCCCCCCAAACCCCCACTCAACTTTTGAAAATTCTTACCTTCAAAATTGGCCTTCCTCCAATTTAGAACTTCAACTTTTAGATCCAGTATATCCTCTTTCATCACCATTTTAAAATTAATAGAATTGTTGGCCCCAAAGTGCTCTCCACTAACACCTCAATCACCTGCCCCGATTTATTTCCCAAGAGTGGGTCAGGTTTTGTACCTTCCCTCATAGGTACATTCACATACTAAATCAGGCAAGTTTCTTCTCCATATTTAACAAATTCCTTTCCATCCAATAATCGACTTAAAACTGAATGTATAGTTGCCAAATTTGCTCATGATTCAAGCTTGGATGGGAAGCTAAGTTATGAAGAGGACAGAAGAACATCACAAAAAGATTAAATGTGTTGGAAGCAATTCAAAGATGATTTACCAGACTAACAGCTGGTATGGATACGCAGGCTTAGGAAGAAAGATTGGACAGGCTGTGTTTATAAGAATAAGAGGCAACATGATTGAAACACACAAGATGTTAAGGGGTCTTGACAGGTTGGATGTTTCTCCTATAGGATAATCTAGAACTGGAGCTCAAAGTTTACAAATTAGGGGTCATTTATTTAAATGAAATATGAAGTTCACATTTTTGGGTCTTTGGAATTCACTTTGTGTATAGCAGAATTCTTGAATATTTTTAAGGCAGAAGTGGTGAAAGATTATTGACAGTCGGTGGGAATGTGGACTTCAGGTTACAATTAGATTTGCCATGATCTTACTGAATAATGCAGAATGGCCTGCTCATCGCTTGTATGATCATATGGAGAAACGCTCATGGGAACACAAAAGGAAATTGAAAAATAAATCATAAATATAAAGTACAAAACACAAAGTTCAATACAAAGCAAGTTAGAGCTGCAGAATAATAATATCTTTGTGCAAATGATAAATGAAGTGTGCAGAGACTAAAGGACATGCAGAACTTTTTCAAAAAAGAAAACTTTTGAGATAAGGTGTCATGCAAGAGCTTTTCAACCAAATGAAGACACACACTATACGAGGGAGCATGGCAGCATTTTGGCAAGCTGCTTAAACATGCAGAAAAGTGTGAAGTGAGAAGGCGTTCTCTCTTTCTTCCCCTCACAGAGTGACCACCTTCAGGAACCGTTCCACCAACAAGAGCAGCACCTTCAGGAACTGCATCCCACCGAGAATCAGCACCTTCAGCAGCCATTCCTCAGTGAGGGTCAGCGCTTTCAGGACCCCTTCCCTAGCAAGAGTCAGCACCTTCAGGAGCTGTTCCCCCATTGAGAATCAGCACTTTCAGCAACTATCCCCCTCCATGATACTAAGCCACATACCTGACTTCTGTGCTCCACCGAATTAGATTCTTTCCCCGTTTTAAGCTCCAAAGGCATGACTTTAGTATGTGTCCTGGATTGGCGGTGAATTTTTACAGAAGCTGTTACATCAATCTTGCCTTTTAATCCAAACCTCGGAGACCAAATATTCTCCTCAATGTCTTCAATATCAAGCACTGTGATGCCACAGATTGAAGCCAGTCTGGATGGATTTCTATCACTGGGTCTAGGAAAAATATTCAAGTAAATCACATCATGTTTTGGATTACCATCGTTCATTGGAAATCAATGAGGGTGAATCCATGAAGGAGCAGGTGTACAAAAGTTTACGCACCCAAACATGGGACAGGCATATAACACCAGCAAAGCGAGATGGTTAGGCGGTGAGGGACAAGTGGCTAAATTATTAGTAGATAGAAGAAACATGGAGAAAAACAAATTTATTTTCTAAGAAGAAAGGCATGTCAATTTTAGCTCTGTCAGTTCAAGAAAAAAGTATAAATCCCAAATTTCAAATGATTAAGGAGATGAGGGTGTTGACCTGATGAAAAGTCAACTCTGACTGACCAAGAAATTATCATCCAAAATTTGCCATTCTTGTATTTGTCCCGATTAGTGTGAGGTAAAACTCTGCAGCAACAATTCTCCATTTTAAGCAATATTTAAGTGACAATGCGAGGGTTCTGGTCACTATGGAACCGTCACAGCCAATACAGGGAATCCAGCCAGAGATAAACCAGCTAAATAGCATCTTCATCCAGCAAAATCATGGAGCTCAGTGGATCTACAGAACTGGAACCCAATCATAATTAGAAGCAATGAAATTCAAGCATTAAAAAAAAATTAAGAGCAAGTCAATAAACAGTTAAACAGACAAGATCCTGAGCAACAGGGTGAGAGTATGAATACCAAAGACCGCTTGTACGGTACGATTCTGTCTAATTTAATTTCAATTGTGCTTGCTTAATATACCAACCCCTACACACTAAGTTTAATACATGTGGAACATTACGTACAGTTTCAGTTGCATTTGCTGTATCCCGGACTGAGCAGAATTATCCATGAAATCTTGAGCCCAGGTCTCTAACGATGGGAAGTAATCACGTAATGCTTGCATCATATCTGCTTGACTCAGATTCAAACTGTACCTGCATTTCAAAAAGAGCTCAAGATCACATCAGACTAAAGATATCCCTCATGGGTCAGTGAAGGAGTTGCATGAGTAGCCCCAAGGATGAAAGAGATGCATTAATTTGTTTTTAGTTTTCTAATTGCCCTGACCCAGGGGAGGCTACTCCCACACTACTCTGACAGACAATATTAAAGCTTCACTCATTATCAAAATAAAGCCAGAATCTGCAGTGAGTGTTCAACTGCAAACAGATCATAAAGCAGTAATCATTGGACCACCAATTGCTTCAATAACAACTATGTCTGGCGATGCACGATGCTCACCAAAGCATTTGAATTACCAGATAAAACACATGTAAAGCCACTAAAACTTTCAGAAATCTGTACAGCACAAAAATCGATTATTCGGCCATTGTTTCTGTGCTTTGTTTATGCTCAAGTAGTCTAATATTCACCTGAATATCAGAAAATATTTAGAAAATATTTCTCAACCTGTCTCGATCAAATTAGAGTCCTTCAATTTGAAGCAATTAGCAAGACTAGATAGTCCAGGAAACGAACATGGACAAGAAAAAATGATAAATCAGGAAACAAGATATCTCTAACTGCAAGCACAACTATTCAAATGCGTTCCTAATCATATTCATAATTTCTGTATTGTTCAGTTTATTCAAAACTCTGCTTTGCATATCTTATCCACTGGCACCCATGTTCACTGATCTGCACAAATCTTTCTAAACCCATAATGGCTTTGATAATCACATTATGCTAACCAAAAATGTCCCCCAGAATACTCTCCTTTTTAACTCTACTTTTTCTTACATCTGCCTGTCCCCCTTCCAGTTCCTACCTAGCATTATTTCAAATACCCTACCAAAAAACTGCCATTCTAAGCATTATTCTTATACTTAATCAAAACAGTTCAAGCTATTTATTTTCTATTAGTGTCACTCATGCTTTAGTCAGCCTCTTGGGTTTTAATAGAGTTGTAGCAGTTAAAACCTGGCCTATTCTGCCGGGTTTTAAAGTCGAGCAACATGCTATGAAGATACGTTTCGATTAGTTTTGTAAACATTACATACTTAAGCAATTTTCCATATTCTTATGTAGATGCCAGTTTTGTTGCTGTACTAGTGTATCTTAGCTAGGGATCATTTAGTTCTGCTGCGTAAGTCTTCAGGACTGTTGCTGCAACATTGCATCCTGTGCCTTCAGTCATTTCTTGATCTCGTGTGGAGTCGATCATAATTGACTGAAAAACTGGCATGTGACATTTGGCGGGCAGCTCAGGAAGAGACCAAAATGGATCACCACTCTGCACTTCTGGCTGAAGATGGAAGCAATGCTTCAGCCCTCTTTTACATTTATGTCTGAGCTCTTTCATCATCAAATATCAGTGGATATTTATAAAGGGTACTCCTCCGGTTAGTTTTTAATTATCTACCACCATTCACAACTCGATGTGGGAAGACTGCAAAGCTTGAATCTGAGCTTACCTCTGTCTATCGCATGACAAAAGAAGGAGAAGGGAAACTAAGTGAAAGGTTCTTTTAACTGGAAGGGTGCGCAGAATTCAGCTTGTTCTGATATCCAGGGCTTCCTAACAATTAGGAAGGAACTGAGGTCATTTTCTTTTTCCCTCACCAAAGGGTTGACAACACTTGTAACAATTTACCTAAGGCCATAGTTGAGAATAGTTCAATACACTCGAATCCAAACTGACCTCTTGATGCATGAGCTGAAGTAGTATCCTCACCTGCTTAGCCAAGAATGGAAGCTAAGCTTCACATTTCGAGGCCCCAGATAGAGAAACTGTATCTAAGCTTACCAGTTCAAAACATTTCCACCAATATCAAAAGAAATTAGACAAACACTGCTTACATCTCTCCCAAGTACTTTTGGGAATATACTGTTTGAGAGGCGACTTCTTCCAATGCATTATGAGTAAATCTGTTGCTCATTGCCGCTTTTTGAAAGATCTCATGAACCAAAGTGCCAACCAACATCTGTTGCGTTCCCTTTTCACAGGCCTTCAAAATAAAAGCAAGGATCAAAAAATGCAGAAAGATCCGTTAATCAGAACACCACACTAGCTGGTCTGACAACACAATGAAACATTTCCTGGTTCAAACTGTGTAACTTGGAATTTGGGGATATATGGTTCCATCAATGACCTTAAAACTGATCATCAATTCCACTTTAAATTACAACAATCTGGATTGAGTTATGCTAACCATGGCAATCAAAATCACAAGACACAATGCAAGGAGAAAACAAATCTCAGAACATAGTGGAAAATTTATTGAAATAGGAATGATATCTAATGTTAAATGCCAATCATCCATTTACCAAATCAGCAAGGAGTCTGCCTTCCACTGTTTATTTGCATTTATAGTTCAGCACAAACTCCAGTCGCTGTTTTCCCTCCCTGGGGAAAACTTGCCTTTAGATATTTGCTCCAATAAACATCAGCTGATCTCTATTCTCTCCAGGGCATGTCCTGCTTCATTATTAATGATTATAATTCCTAACATGAGGGCTGGATGAATCTGAAATTAATACAAACTTGGGATAGTGGCAGAGGATTGTCAGATAGAAATTCATATTGTGATAGAAACTGTGGGACTTAAGCGTATAATTTTATTATATTTGGGATGAGTGTGGGTATTTTTGAGTAACAAATGGGATTTTCTGCATGTCTGAAGTTGATGGTGAACTTGTAATTATTTCTGTAACCATGGTAATTTATTTTGAAAACAGCTCTTACAGCCTAGTTGTAAGTAAATGGATTTGAGCACTAATGGACTTTTGTTTATTTAGATTGTTTGTGACTTAGCATGTTAAATAATGGGGCTTCAAAAAGTTTATTAGCATCTGGAATCTGTTCTTTTTAAGCTAAAGAAGAATGCCCACAACTAAGCGACTTTTAGTTTCACTTTTAATTTTGGATCATGTTTTTCAGTCCTCCTTGGAACAGGATGGCTGAATACACCAGAATTCCTGTGAAGGAAATGATAGATTTAGTGAATTCGATTACCATGGAGAGAAAGGTTGATGAGAGCACCAAGAATAAGCAATCAGCAGTTCCACTTTAAAAGTTAAAGTCACAAGACACTTAAAACTTATTGAGGTACAAGATACAGGGATACTGACGAGTAATGGGCAGCACGGTGGCACAGTGGTTAGCACTACTGCCTCACAGTGCCAGAGACCCGGGTTCAATTCCAGCAACAGGCGACTGACTGTGTGGAGTTTGCACATTCGCCCTGTGTCTGCGTGGGTTTCCTCTGGGTGCTCCGGTTTCCTCCCACAGTCCAAAAATGTGCAGGTCAGGTGAATTGGCCATGCTCAATTGCCCATAGTGTTAGGTGAAAGGGTAAATGTAGGGGAATGGGTCTGGGTGGGTTGCGCTTCGGCGGGTCAGTGTGGACTTGTTGGGCCGAAGAGCCTGTTTCCACACTGAAAGTAATCTAATCATACTTTAGGAATGGTGATTCAGAAACTATACCAAAAGTAGTTATGAGAATTGCTTTTGTTGTTAAATAGCTGATCTTATTTTCGATATATGAAGGAGGGCTGTGGGATTAATATAAAGAATAAAGAAAATTACGGCGCGGGAGGGGGGGGCGCGGGAGGGGGCGGGGGCGGGCGGGGGGGCGGAGGGCGAGGGGGGGGCAGGGCGAGGGGGGGGGCAGGGCGAGGGGGGGGGCAGGGCGAGGGGGGGGGCAGGGCGAGGGGGGGGGCAGGGCGAGGGGGGGGGCAGGGCGAGGGGGGGGGCAGGGCGAGGGGGGGGCAGGGCGAGGGGGGGGCAGGGCGAGGGGGGGGGCAGGGCGAGGGGGGGGGCAGGGCGAGGGGGGGGGCAGGGCGAGGGGGGGGCAGGGCGAGGGGGGGGCAGGGCGAGGGGGGGGCAGGGCGAGGGGGGGGCAGGGCGAGGGGGGGGCAGGGCGAGGGGGGGGCAGGGCGAGGGGGGGGCAGGGCGAGGGGGGGCAGGGCGAGGGGGGGGCAGGGCGAGGGGGGGGCAGGGCGAGGGGGGGGCAGGGCGAGGGGGGGGCAGGGCGAGGGGGGGGCAGGGCGAGGGGGGGGCAGGGCGAGGGGGGGGAGCAGGGCGAGGGGGGGCAGGGCGAGGGGGGGCAGGGCGAGGGGGGGCAGGGCGAGGGGGGGCAGGGCGAGGGGGGGCAGGGCGAGGGGGGGCAGGGCGAGGGGGGGCAGGGCGAGGGGGGGCAGGGCGAGGGGGGGCAGGGCGAGGGGGGGCAGGGCGAGGGGGGGCAGGGCGAGGGGGGGCAGGGCGAGGGGGGGCAGGGCGAGGGGGGGCAGGGCGAGGGGGGGCAGGGCGAGGGGGGGCAGGGCGAGGGGGGGCAGGGCGAGGGGGGGCAGGGCGAGGGGGGGCAGGGCGAGGGGGGGCAGGGCGAGGGGGGGCAGGGCGAGGGGGGGCAGGGCGAGGGGGGGCAGGGCGAGGGGGGGCAGGGCGAGGGGGGGGAGGGCGAGGGGGGGGAGGGCGAGGGGGGGGAGGGCGAGGGGGGGGAGGGCGAGGGGGGGGAGGGCGAGGGGGGGAGGGCGAGAGGGGGAGGGCGAGAGGGGGAGGGCGAGAGGGGGAGGGCGAGAGGGGGAGGGCGAGAGGGGGAGGGCGAGAGGGGGAGGGCGAGAGGGGGAGGGCGAGAGGGGGAGGGCGAGAGGGGGAGGGCGAGAGGGGGAGGGCGAGAGGGGGAGGGCGAGAGGGGGAGGGCGAGAGGGGGAGGGCGAGAGGGGGAGGGCGAGAGGGGGAGGGCGAGAGGGGGAGGGCGGCACAGAGAGGGCGGCACAGAGAGGGCGGCACAGAGTGGGAGGCACAGAGTGGGAGGCACAGAGTGGGAGGCACAGAGTGGGAGGCACAGAGTGGGAGGCACAGAGTGGGAGGCACAGAGTGGGAGGCACAGAGTGGGAGGCACAGAGTGGGAGGCACAGAGTGGGAGGCACAGAGTGGGAGGCACAGAGTGGGAGGCACAGAGTGGGAGGCACAGAGTGGGAGGCACAGAGTGGGAGGCACAGTGAACAGAGAGAGGCACAGAGTGGGAGAGATAGAGAGAGGGAGAGATAGAGAGAGGGAGAGATAGAGAGAGGGAGTGATACAGAGAGGGAGTGATACAGAGAGGGAGTGATACAGAGAGGGAGTGATACAGAGAGGGAGTGATACAGAGAGGGAGTGATACAGAGAGGGAGTGATACAGAGAGGGAGATAGATACAGATACAGAGAGACAGATACAGAGAGAGACAGATACAGAGAGAGACAAATACAGAGAGAGACAGATACAGAGAGAGACAGATACAGAGAGAGACAGATACAGAGAGAGACAGATACAGAGAGAGAGACAGATACAGAGAGAGAGACAGATACAGAGAGAGAGACAGATACAGAGAGAGAGACAGATACAGAGAGAGACAGATACAGAGAGAGAGACAGATACAGAGAGAGAGACAGATACAGAGAGAGAGACAGACAGACAGAGAGACAGACAGACAGAGAGACAGACAGACAGAGAGACAGACAGACAGAGAGACAGACAGACAGAGAGAGAGGCAGACAGAGAGGCAGACAGAGAGGCAGACAGAGAGGCAGACAGAGAGGCAGACAGAGAGGCAGACAGAGAGGCAGACAGAGAGGCAGACAGAGAGGCAGACAGAGAGGCAGACAGAGAGGCAGACAGAGAGGCAGACAGAGAGGCAGACAGAGAGGCAGACAGAGGCAGACAGAGGCAGACAGAGGCAGACAGAGGCAGAGAGAGGCAGAGAGAGAGAGAGAGACAGAGAGAGAGAGAGGCAGAGAGAGAGAGAGGCAGAGAGAGAGAGAGGCAGAGAGAGAGAGAGAGGCAGAGAGAGAGAGAGGCAGAGAGAGAGAGAGATGCAGAGAGAGAGAGAGATGCAGAGAGAGAGAGAGATGCAGAGAGAGAGAGAGAGATGCAGAGAGAGAGAGATGCAGAGAGAGAGAGATGCAGAGAGAGAGAGATGCAGAGAGAGAGAGATGCAGAGAGAGAGAGATGCAGAGAGAGAGAGATGCAGAGAGAGAGAGATGCAGAGAGAGAGAGAGATGCAGAGAGAGAGAGATGCAGAGAGAGAGAGATGCAGAGAGAGAGAGATGCAGAGAGAGAGAGATGCAGAGAGAGAGATGCAGAGAGAGAGAGATGCAGAGAGAGAGAGATGCAGAGAGAGAGAGATGCAGAGAGAGAGAGATGCAGAGAGAGAGAGATGCAGAGAGAGAGAGAGAGAGATGCAGAGAGAGAGAGAGATGCAGAGAGAGAGAGAGATGCAGAGAGAGAGAGAGATGCAGAGAGAGAGAGAGATGCAGAGAGATAGAGAGATGCAGAGAGATAGAGAGATGCAGAGAGATAGAGAGATGCAGAGAGATAGAGAGATGCAGAGAGATAGAGAGATGCAGAGAGATAGAGAGATGCAGAGAGATAGAGAGATGCAGAGAGATAGAGAGATGCAGAGAGATAGAGAGATGCAGAGAGATAGAGAGATGCAGAGAGATAGAGAGATGCAGAGAGATAGAGAGATGCAGAGAGATAGAGAGATGCAGAGAGATAGAGAGATGCAGAGAGATAGAGAGATGCAGAGAGATAGAGAGATGCAGAGAGATAGAGAGATGCAGAGAGATAGAGAGATGCAGAGAGATAGAGAGATGCAGAGAGATAGAGAGATGCAGAGAGATAGAGAGATGCAGAGAGATAGAGAGATGCAGAGAGATAGATACATGCAGAGAGATAGATACATGCAGAGAGATAGATACATGCAGAGAGATAGATACATGCAGAGAGATAGATACATAGAGAGAGAAACCCACATTGCTAACTGATAGAGCAGTGAACCTGCACAGTTACTGCCTTTGGTGTTGAATTAATGTATAGCTGGACATCTGGGAAAATTAACAAACAGTGAAATTCACAACTGATCTTGGAGGAGGTTATCTGGGAAACATCACAGCATAGAAACAGATAAGTCGATATTTCAAGCGTGGTCTTACAATAATTCTACAGTAGTGAATAGAGTGTTCTTTCTTGATTACATGTTTTATTGAGATATGTCTCTTAATTCAACTTAAAATATAAGCCATAAGTATTACTTTAACCTGGAGCAGTGTTTTGCAGTGGAATAACACAGTGCTATTTTCTGGGTCTGCAGATCGAAAGAAGCAAAAATTGCCTTTGGAAGAGTCAAATGCTCTTCTTGTCAGATGTGGGAGTTTAGGGAGAGTTTACGGGTTACTGAGGATTATATCTGTAATAAATGCCATTGGTTGTAAATCCTATCAGATCGAATGGATTAGTTGGAGAGACAGTTAGAGGCAATGAGGAATTTACAACAGCAACTGGATGTGGTGGAAGGCAGTTATAGAAGGGTTAACTCCAGGAAAGGTAAAAGAGGTATGCTGTTTTGAAAAATGTAGGGGGTTACGGATTCTCAGGAAAAATGTTGCAAGAACAGCCAAGTTTCTGGCATTGAGATTGGCTCTAATGCAATGAGGGGTACGCCAGGTTCCAAGAGATCAACTGTGTTAGGGGACTCTCTAGTCCGAGGTACAGTCTGTGGCCAGCAGCGAAAAATCAGAATGGTGTGTTGCTTCCCTGGTGCCAGGATCAAGGATGTCTCAGAGGATGCAGAATGTTCTCAAGGGAGAGAGGGGCCAGCAGGAGGCTATTGTCCACATTGGAACCAATGACATAGGAAGGGAAAAGGTAAAGATTCTGAAAGGGAGATTACAGGGAGTCAGGTAGGAATTTAAAAAGGAGGTCCTCAAGAGTAGTGATACCTGGTGCTTTGAGCTAGTGAGGGCAGGAAAAGGAGGATAGAGCAGATGAATGCCTGGCTGAGAAGCTGGTGTATGGGAAAGGATTCACATTTTTGAATCATTGGAAGCTGTTTTGGGGTAGAAGTGACCTGGACAAGAAGAACGGATTGCACCTAAATTGGAAAGGGACTAATATACTGGCAGGGAGATTTGCTAGAGCTGCTTGGGAGGATTTAAACTATTGAGTGGGGGTGGGTTGGACACAGGGAGATGGTAAGGAAAGAGACTGGTACAGTTGAGAACAAAGGGGAGTCAAACAGTCATGGCAGGCAGAGACAAAGCAGAGAACAAAGTAGGACTGATAAATTAAACTGGATTAATTTCAATGCAAGAGGCCTAACAGGGAAGGCAGATGAACTCAGGGCACACTTAGGAACATGGGACTGGGACAGCATAGCAATTACAGACACATGGCTCAGGGATGGACAGGAATGGCAGCTTAATGTTCCAGGATACAAATGCTACAGGAAGGACAGAAAGGGAGGCAAGAGAGGAGGTGGAGTGGTGTTTTGGATAAGGGATAGCATTACAGCTGTACTGAAGGAGGATATTCCCAGAACTAGAGCCAGGGAAGTTATTTGGGTGGAACTGAGAAATAAGAAAGGGATGATCACCTTATTGGGATTGTATTACAGACCTCCTAATAGTCAGAGGGAAATGGAAAAACAAATTTATAAGGAGATCTCAATTATCTGGAAGAATAATAGGTAGGGAATTTTAATTTTCCAACCATAGACTGGGACTGTCATATAGTGTTAAGGGTTTAGATGGAGAGGAATTTGTTAAGTGTGTATAAGAAAATTTCCTGATTCAGTATGTGTATGTACCTACTAGAGAAGGTGCAAAACTTGACCTACTCTTGGGAAATAAGGCAGGGCAAGTGACTGAGATGTCAGTGGGGGAGCACTTTGAGGCTCGTGACTATAATTCTATTAGGATTTAAAATAGTGATGGAAAAGGATAGACCAGATCTAAAAATTGAAGTTCTAAATTGGAGAAATTTTGACGGTATTAGGCAAGAACTTTCAAAAGCTGATTGGGGGCAGATGTTCGCAGGTAAAGGGACAGCTGGAAAATAGGAAGACTTCACAAATGAGATAACGAGAATCCAGAGAAACTATATTCCTGTTAGGGTGAAAGGAAAGGCTGGTAGGTATAGGGAATGCTGGATGACTAAAGAAATTGAGGGTTTGGTTAAGAAAAAGAAGGAAGCATATGTCAGTTGTGGATAGATTGAGTGAATCCTTAGAAGAGCATAAAGGCAGTAGGAGTATACTCAAGAGGGAAATCAGGAGGGCAAAAAGGGGACATGAGATAGCTTTGGCAAATAGAATTAAGGAGAATCAAAATATATTGAGGACAAAAGGGTAACTATGGAGTGAATAGCGCCTCTCAAACATCAGCAAGGCAGCCTATGTGTAGAGCCGCAGGAGATGGGGCAGATACTAAACAAGTACTTTGCATCAGTGTTTACTGTGGAGAAGGATATGGAAGATATAGAATGTAGAAAATACATGGTGACATCTTGAAAAATATCCATATTACAGAGGAGGTGATGCTGAATGTCTTTAAACATATAAAAGCGGATAAATACCCAGGACCTGATCAGGTGTACTATAAAACTCTGTGGGAAGCTAGAGAAGTGATTGCTGGGCCCCTTGCTGAGATATTTGTATCATCAATAGTCACAGGTGAGGTGCCGGAAGACTGGAGGTTGGCAAACGTGGTGCCACTGTTTAAGAAAGTTGGTAAGGACAAGCCAGGGAACTATAGACCAGTGAGCCTGATGTCGGTGGTGGACAAGTTGTTGGAGGGAATCCTGAGGGACAGGATGCACACGTATTTGGAAAGGCAAAGACTGATGAGGGATAGTCAACATGGATTCGCGCGTGGGAAATCATGAGTTTTTTGAAGAAGTAACAAAGAGGATTGATGAGTGCAGAGCGGTAGATGTGATCGATATGGACTTCAGTAAGGCGTTCGACAGCGTTCCTTATGGGAGACTGGTTAGAATGGTTAGATCTCACGGAATACAGGGAGAACTAGACATTTGGATACAGAACTGGCTCAAAGGTGGTAGTGGAGGGTTGTTTTTCAGACTGGAGGCCTGTGACCAGTGAAGTGCCACAAGGATTGGTGATGGGTGCACTACTTTCATATAAATGATTTGGATGTGAGCTATAAGAGCTTTGGTTAGTAAGATGACTCCAAAATTGGAGGTGTAGTGGACAGTGAAGAAGGTCTCTTTGTTCAGCAACACTCCCCAGGGGTGGTGCTGGGACCTTTGTTATTTACATAAATGATCTGGGCATGATTAGTAAGTTTGCTGGTGATACAAAATTAAAAGGTATCGTGGACAGCAAAGAAGATTATCAAAAATTCCAGAGGGATCTTGATCAGATGGGGAAGTGTAAGGTGTTGCACTTTGGAAAGTCAAATCATGGTAGGACTTATACAGTAAATGGTCAGATTCTGAGGGGTGTTGTGGAACAGAAGGACCTAGGAGTACAAGTACTTAGTTCTTTGAAAGCAGTGTCTTAGGTGGTAAAGGCAGCATTTAGCATTCTGGTCTTCATCAGTCAAGGCACTGAGTATAGGAGTTGGGACATTATGTTGCAGTTGTATTGCATTGGTGGGGCCACACTTAGAGTATTGTGTACAGTTTTGGTCACCCTGTCATAGGGAAGACATAGTTAAACTGGAAAGAGAGCAAAGAAGATTTACGAGAATGTTGCCAGATTTAATAGGCCTGAGTTATTGAACATAGAACAGCGCAGTACAGGCCCTTCGGCCCTCGAGGTTGCGCCGACCTGTCATACCAATCTGAAGCCCATCTAACCTACACTATTCCATGTACGTCCATATGCTTGTCCAATGACGACTTAAACGTACTTAAAGTTGGCAAATCTACTACCGTTGCAGGCAAAACATCTTTCTGAGTAAGTTTCCTCCCACAGTCCAAAGATGTGCAGGTCAGGTGAATTGGCCATGCTAAATTGCCCGTAGTGTTAGGTGAAGGGGTATGGGTGGGTTGTGGGTCGGTGTGGACTTGTTAGGCCGAAGGGCCTGTTTCCACACTGTAGGTAATCTAATCTAAAATAAAAATAAAGAAACTACCTCTGACATCTGTCCTATTATCTATCACCCCTCAATTTAAAGCTATGCCCTCTAGTGCTCACCGTCACCATTCTTGGAAAAAGGCACTCCCTGTCCACCCTATCTAACCCTCTGATTATCTTATATGTCTCTATTAAGTCACCTCTCAACCTTCTTTTCTCTAACAAAAATAACCTCATGTCCCTCAGCCTTTCCTCTTAAGACCTTCCCTCCATACCAGGCAACATCCTAGTAAATCTCCTCTGCACCCTTTCCAAAGCTTCCACATCCTTCTTATAAATGCGGTGACCAGAACTGTACACAATACTCCAAGTGCAGCCGCACCAGAGTTTTGTACAGCTGTAGCATAACCTCATGGTGCCAGAACTCGATCCCTCTTAATAAAAGCTAAAACACTATATGCCTTCTTAACAACCCTGTCAACCTGGGTGGCAACTTTCAAGGATCTGTGTACCTAGACACCGAGAATAGTACTATTCTCTGCTCATCTACACTACCAAGAATAGTACTATTAGCCCAGTACTTTGAATTCCGGTTACTCCGACCAAAGTGAATCACCTCACACTTGTCTGCATTAAACTCCATTTGCCACCTCTCAGCCCAGCTCTGCAGCTTATCTATGTCTCTCTGTAACCTACTACATCCTTCATCACTATCCACAACTTCACCGACCTTAGAGTCGTCTGCAAATTTACTAACCCACCCTTCTACGCCCTCATCCAGGTCGTTTATAAAAGTGACGAACTTCAGTGGACCTAACACTGACCCCTGCGGTACACCACTAGTAACTGGACTGCAGGATGAACATTTCCCATCAACCACCATCCTCTGTCTTCTTTCAGCAAGCCAACTACTGATCCAAACTGCTATATCTCCCACAATCCCATTCTTCCACATTTTGTACAATAGCTTACTGTGGGGAACCTTATCAAACGCCTTGCTGAAATCCATATACACCACATCAACCGGTTTACTCTCATCTACCTGTTTGGACACCTTCTCAAAGAACTCAATAAGGTTGTGAGGCACGGCCTACCCTTCACAAAACCATGCTGACTATCCCTAATCAAATTATTCTTTTCTAGATGATTATAAATCCTTTCTCTTATAACCTTTTCCAACAACTGAAGTGAGGCTCAGTGGTCTATAATTACCAGGATTTCTCATCCCTGGGCACTACTGGACAATCCAGCATGGCCAATCCACCCCAACCCGCACACTACGGGACAACCTAGTATGGCCAATCCACCCCAACCTGCACATCGTTCGGCGCCACGGGGCAATCCAGCACGGCCAATCCACCCCAACCTGCACATCCCCGGGGCATCACGGGACAACCCAGCATGGCCAATCCACACCAACCTGCACATTCCTGGACCGCGGGAGGAAACCCACGCAGGGAGAAAGCACAAAATCCACCCAGCAGTAATAGAGTCATAGAGATGCCCAGCATGGAAACAGACCCTTCAGTCCAACTCGTCCATATCCTAACCTAATCTGGTCTCATTTAGAGTCATAGAGATGTACATCACGGAAACAGACCCTTCAGTCCAACTCATTCATGCTGACCAGATATCCTAACCTAATCTAATCCATTTTGTCAGCATTTGGCCCATATCCCTCTAAACCCTTCCTATTCATGTCCCCATCCAGATGCCTTTTAAATGTTGTCATTGCATCAGCCTCCACCACTTCCTCTGGCAGCTCATTCCATACACGTACCACCCTCTGCGTGAAAAAGTTGCCCCTTAGGTCCCTTTTAAATCTTTCCCTGCTCACCCTAAACCTATGCCGCTCTAGTTCTGGACTCCCCCACCCAAGGGAAAAGACTTTGTCTATTCATCCTATCCATGCCCTAATGATTTTGTAAACCTCTAGGTCACCCCTCAGCCTCCGACGGTCCAGGGAAAACAGCCCCAGCCTGTTCAACCTCTCCTTATCGCTCAAATCCTTCAACCCTGGCAACATCCTTGTAACTCTTTTCTGAACCCTTTCAAGTTTCACAATATCTTTCCGATAGGAGGGAGACCAGAACTGCACACAATATTCCAAAAGTGGTCTAACCAACGTCCTGTACAGCCGCAACATGACCTCCCAACTCCTATACTCAATACTCTGACCAATAAAAGAAAGCATACCAAATGTCTTTTCACTATCCTATCTACCTGCGACTCCACTTTCAAGGAGCAATGAACCTGCACTCCAAGGTCTTTGTTCAGCAACACTCCCTAGGACCCTACCATTAAGTGTATAAGTCCTGCTAAGATTTGCTTTCCCAAAATGCAGCACCTCGCATTTATCTGAATTAAATTCCATCTACCACTCCTCAGTCCATTGGATCATCTGACCAAGATCCTATTGTAATCAAAGGTAACCTTCTTTGCTGTCCGTTACACCTCCAATTTTGGTGTCATCTGCAAACTTACTAACCATACCTCCTATGTTCACATCAAATCATTTATATAAATGATGAAAAGCAATGGACCCAACTCCGATCCTTGTGGCACTCCACTGGTCACAGGCCTCCAGTCTGAAAAACAACCTTCCACCACCACCCTGTGTCTTCTACCTTTGAGCCAGTTCTGTATCCAAATGGCTAGTTTTCCCTGTATTCCACGAGATCTAACCTTGCTAATCAGTCTCCCATGGGGAACCTTGTTGAACACCTTACTGAAGTCCATATAGATCACATCTACTGCTCTGCCCTCATCAATTCTCCTTGTTACTTCTTCATAAAACTCAATCAAGTTTGTGAGACATGATTTAGGGAGAGGCTGACCAGGATAGGACTTGGAACACAGGAGAATGAGGGGTGACATTATTGAGGTGTATAAAATGATGAAGGGCACAGATAGGATGTAGTCTTTTTCCCACGGATGGGGAACTGAAAACTAGAGGGTGTAGGTTTAAGATGAGAGGGGAAAGATTTAAGGAGGACCCGAGGAGCAACTTCTTCACGCAGAGAGTGGTGCATATATGGAATGGGCTGCCAGAAAAAGTTGTTGAAGCAGGTACAACAGCAACATTTGGAAATGTACATGGATGCAAAGGGTTTAAAAGGATAAGGAAATGCGGGCACCATGGTCAGCATGGACTAGTTTGGGGTGAAGGACCTGTTTCCATGCTATATTACTCTATGACTCCAAGAGGAAATACGTTCTCAACATCTACTCTGTCAATTCCACCACGCTGTGCATGTGCACACAGCTACTCCAAAGGTCCAATCACCACTTCCAGCAATGACATCCGATTCCAGAGGTCACTACCGCACACAGACCCCAGAGGTCCACGCAGAAGGGCAAAAAATTTGTCGGAATGCTGCTCCTCAGAAAGTTGCATGTTTCCATCAAGTCATCTCTTACTAAATTCTAGTGGATAAAAGCCAAACTTGTCCAACCTAATACCTAGAAATGAGCAGGTTGTCTTAAGTCAGATGAAATTTCCCTGAACTGCTTTGAATGTATTTATATCCGTCCATAAATTAAAAGACCAGTACTACACACAGTGATCGCACCAATGCCCTGTTTAACTGGGCTCAAAGTTCATTATATATTCCCTTAAAAGAAAATGATTTGTAACTCTCACCTTAAATCTTTCATTCAGCACAGCCTTACGCATGCACCGGATGCTGTTTGCAACACTCGTTCCAGAAATAAGATGGTCTGGGCTCACAATCAGGTACCCAGCTTCCCCGTTTATTACAAACGTATCAGAATACTTCTCTCCTTCAACATAGACTGTATCCCCAACTTTGACCTCAACAGTGTCCCTGAAAAGGGTAAGAGTTTGTCAAAACACATTGAAATTCACTCAAGAACATATTTATATGGACATTTTAATATAATATATCATGACAAAGTACTTTATATAAAACAACGCTACCAGACTTAACATTAGGGAAACTGGGTTGGTTTACAGGTTAGGTTTTAAGGAGCACCTTAAAGGAAAAGAGTCAGGTAAAAGGCCGAGAGGTTAATGGAGGAAATTCAGAGCTTAAGGACCAGGGCACAGTCAAAAAATGAACAGTAAAACTCAACAATGCTCAATAACCCTTGATAAGATGAGTGCTGTTATGCGAAGGAGATTAGAGCGTTAAGATGGAACATAGGCGTGGAACCACTGTGCATGGATACAGAAAATCTACAGGAGATAGTAGAAAAGCCATAGTTCCTTACCAGTCATCCTTCAGAACACATTGCTGCGTATTGCTGCAGCCATCAGTGCCTGTTTGGCTTGCTGTAATTGTCAAGTGTTTTTCTCGATCACCACTAGGACTGAGGACTTCATTCACCATTACCACTTGGTACAGACCTTTGCACACACTTACAGCAGCATTTAAATACTTCTTACTGAAGATGGAAATAAACAGAACAATCACATACAATTATAAGTGAAAAGCCTCACCCAAATTAATGTTCTAAATAGGTAATCATAAAACTGCTTTTCCAATGACCTGCTGGGTAAATACATAATACAGTGAACAGAGACATAAAAAAAGACAAGGGCCCAAGTTTCAGCTCTGAAATGTAACACTACACAAGTTACTCCAACAACCCTGCACTAGGACTTGCATGTTACCATTCCAAATCAGTATCCAGTGACTTGTGATACATCACACATACTATATCCAGTTAAAAATCACACAACACCAGGTTATAGTCCAACAGGTTTAGTCGGAAGCACATTAGCTTTCTGAGCAACGCTCCTTCGTCAGGTGGTAGTGGAGGGCTCATTGAGCCCTCCACTACCACCTGATGAAGAAGCGTCGCTCCAAAAGCTAGTGTGCTTCCAATTAAACCTGTTGGACTATAACCTGGTGTTGTGTGATTTTTAACTTTGTACACCACAGTCCAACACCAGCATCTCCAAATCATGAATACCATATCCAGGTTATGACAACTTACTCATGTCTCAGCAGCAGCCTAAAGATTAATGTCTTCAGAAGCAAAGGGGGAAGAATACACTAAATAGATAAGCAGCTTCATGGAAATCCACAAGACCCAAGCAAACACACCTCCATCAAGCAACAGCAACATTGTTTCATTGAACAAATTATGGCTTGGGTGGTCTGATGGCTCAGTGGCTGCTGCCTCACAGCTCCAGGGTCCCAAGTTCAATGCCACCCTCGGACGAGTGTGTGGAGTTTGCACATCCTCCCAGTGTCTGTGTGGGTTTCCTCCGAGTACTCCAGTTTCCTCCCACAGTTCAAAGATAAGAAGGTTAGGTGGATTGGCCATGCTAAATTGCCCATAGCGTTCAGGGACATGTAGACTAGATGGGCTAGCCATGGGAATTGCATGGCTACAGGGATCGGGTAGGGAGATGGGTCCAGGCAAGATGCTCTTCAGAGTCAGTGTGAACTTGATGGGCCAAATGGCCTGCCTCCACGGAATAGGAATTATGATACCACTGCACTTTCCATTACTATGTCAATGATTGAGAACAGAATAATTGAATGGTAACTTGCTAATTAAGCAGCCCAGAAATCGTCTACTCAGTCTGCATGTTACTTTAGGAGAAAGTGAGGACTGCAGATGCTAGAGATCAGAATTGAAGAGTGTGGTGCTGGAAAAGCACAGCCACTCAGGCAGCATCCGAGGAGCAGGAGAATCAATGTTTCAGACATATGCCCTTCATCATGAAAGGGCTTATGCCTGAAACATGGAGCAGGAGAATCGATATTTCAGGCATAAGCCCTTTCATGATGAAGGGCATATGCCTGAAACATTGATTCTCCTGCTCCTCGGATGCTGCCTGAGCAGCTAGGCTTTCCCAGCACCACACTCTTCAATTCTGTATTTTACTTTATTTATCTTTCTCTGCTCTTTTTTAAAAATTGTTTCAATTTATTAGCTTTCCTTTCTTAACTTCTTTGGCAGAAGGCAAGTGCTCCCAGCCTGGGCCCAGTCTTAGTGTGGCATGGCCACCTTGGCCTGGTGCAGTGGTCTCCCATGTGGCAGTGTCCATGTTTGCCAGTCTTGCAAAGGAAATTCACCTATAGACTGGAAAAACTTTGCCCCCCTCATTCCCCATCCAGAGAGGATGCTACTGATAAAATGGACATTATCCTGGATACGAAAGGATGAGAGTTAACCTTGGAAAGTGTACCATGTAGATTTCAGGAGTGAGGACTGCCACAGGTCGAAAATATGAACAATACATAAAAAAGTTGCATCATCTGGTTCAAAATAATGACACTGGATTGTAGCAAACTTAGATGTGTACCAAGAAAACAAACTATCACTTCTGGATTTGCTACAGATGATTTGCCAAGCTCCAAAATGGATTTGGAGCAATGGCAGAAGTGGGAAGCAAATCGTAATCTACACAGGAGAAATTTTGTCTAATAACGGTTTCAGCCAATATAACAATGGCAGGAACTGAATTTTATACCTTTCAGTTTTTACACCTCACAGTTGTGTGTATGGCTTTAGGGTAGAAATATAAATACAATAAAAGCTGTCAAGGACAATCGGCCTCGGATCTTCAGATAATCATCCTCCAAGGTGGAACTCGGGATATGCAACAACATAGAGTTGCTGAACAGAGGCCAATAACCAAGTTCAGTATCCATGAAGACGGCTTCAACAGAGATCGTGGGTTCATGTCACACTACAGGTGACCCCATCACACTATACACTTTCATTCACACACACAAGCACAAATATTCACACACGATCACACTCACACAGACCCTCTGTCATATACAGAGGAACCTCGATTATCCGATGGAGATGGGTGGGCACTATTTCGTTCAGATAATTGCTTATTCGGTTAATTGATTCAATGCATTTCTTCTTGGGCTCAGAGTTTTCTGTAAAGTCTACTCCCTGTTCAAAAAATAAGGCAGCATGACAGCGAGCCCCCACACAAGCTCCAACCCCAACCCACTGCCCACCCCCCAAACCCTGTCCAACACCGCCCACCCCCAACACTATCCTCCCAGACCGCCCTCTCTCCGGAGCAATCAGACTGGATACCAACAAGACTGCCGATGCTGCTCTCTGCCTTTTTTGGGTGGGGGGGTGGGGGTGTATGTCTCCAAATAGCGCACATGACTCCAGGGAAGTGTGGAGACAGAGACAGAGATCATTCATTTAGAGACAGTGCCTGTGCTCCCATCAGTCCAGGACTGTTCTCGGCAGCACTTTTATTCAGTGTAAACAAAAGATGCAATCAGTTTTGGACACACATTTTTGATGTAATTTTCCTGTCGGGACCTCGAGATCTCCTTCAGATAATCCGATTTTCGGATAATTGATATTCATATAATCGAAGTTCCTCTGTATATGTGCGCACACACAAGTCTATAAGGTATAAGTGGCATTTGCAGGTACATTCCATTTTGTTCAAAAAACACAATCTGTGGGCAGTCAATGTGACATTTTATAAATTCCAAATTTGGAAACAGAACTAGTCTGACTAAAGGTTGAGATACAGACAGACTCTAACCTCACACCTTTAATGCATTATCTGAGCTGAGATGTCTTTTTTTTTAAAATGAATAATACCTTAAGTTGTCTCGGGACTGTGACTTGAAAGTAGTTCTGGGATTTACATATTAATCAATTAAAACCTGCATCCCCATTCTAAGTGATTAAAGAATCAACAGCAATCTAGGTTTGTTCAATACATCGCAGTTGTAAGACCCTTAGATCTTTTACTATAAATTCTGAGTCTTAAGATCCTGCCCCACTACCGCCTGACAAAGGAGCAGCACTGCAAAAGCTTTTACTCTCAAATAAACCCGTTACTATAATCTGGTGTGTGATTTTCAACTTTGCCCACCCTAGTCCAATACCAGCACCTCCACATCTTATCCAATCAATTTCTGGAACCCATAGATGTTATTATCATTGCAGAATGATGCCTCAAGGCAATATTCCATACCTATACATCACAGAGCTAAAGGTCAGCAATTCCCCAAACTGGAAGCTCAGCCAAACATATTCCAAAATGTTAATGAATACAAAGAGGTTTCCAATTTTCGTGACTAAGTTTTTAGAGAGAATCACAAGTGCAGACTTACTTTAATGACATTATTTCAACTAAAATTGATGATTACACAAGTAACTTGAATCGTTGCAATATACTCTCAGAAAATCATTTTTCATTTATAAAAACTATAGGGAAAAGGAAGGAGTCAGAGGAAGTCAGGATGATTGAGGTACAGGGTATAAAACATGGGCAAGAAGCAGCCAACTATTGCAAAAAGGCATACAGACTTGAGAAAATTACAGATTAATTCAGCAACAATGTATTCAAGTTTCAAACAAGGCCTTGAAATGACAAGTAAATCTGCACCACAAGCTAAAGACCAGCTGTACCTCAAATAATTTGGCTTCTCTGCTGCAATCCTGAAACCCTGTGAGCAGCTCCCACTCTTTGATTCGCATAGCTCATCTGGTTGTTTTGCAATATGAGAGAGGTGGGGTTTGTTCGACACACTCAAATATAGCTCAGCCTGAGATGACTTTGTCTTTAAATCTGTTGAAACACTTCCTTTATCATGTTCACATTTGACACATTGCTCTTCACATTCTGAATCAACACAATGCTGTATATTTCTCCCACTATGATGCCCCAAAATTGTACCAGGATTTTTCAGAGCTTCCACTTCTCTTGTCTCTATCCAAGTTTTATCTTTTGACACTGTGGACTGAAAGTGTTTCAAGTGTCCATCCTCTTTACTACAGTTACTGTATTTAGTTCTCGCTATTTGAACAAATACTGAATCACTACTTCCATTCTGTGAATTTGTGCAGAGTGTATCTATTCGCTTGAAGGGATTTCTTAACAGAGCAGTGGATGTGGACAACTGCAGGCTCCCCACCTTATTCCACACAGTCACAGGGGGCTTTGCATCTTTAGATAAACAGTTTGGAGAAGAGAGTGGCTTCAAAACGTAATTCTCACATTGTTTCATTTGCTCATTTTGCAATTTTTTATTTGGCAGCTTTTCATTCACAGTTTTCTTCACAACGTTGCACAGCTGTGGCTGAGGCAAGGGCTGGTTAATAGCCTCAAGACACTCTCGCAGGAGATGATCAGAAGAGTCCTGTTTATCCTGCACCTTGTCACTAACTACTTCCCTCACTGGAGCTGATTTCCACTTTTTCAATCTGGGCACCTCATCAGGATGAGCAGATCTCTTCCCAAATAGAGAAACTGGAGAAAAGTTTTCACGATCTCTCAACAAATCCTGTCTCTTAGTCTTGCTCATGACACTGTGTCGAGCACTTGGTTTCACAACTTTAGTATTTTCACTATTTGAAAAGAGCTTAACTTTAACTCTAGTACATTTCTTTGATGAATTCAACTTGGGGTGATAGGTGTGGAAAGTTGGTGTCATCACACTGGATATTTGCAACTTGGGCTGTACCGCAATTTCACTGGCTGGCGTTTCAGGAACAAAAGTGTCTGCTATAGCCACCGGAGATTCAGGAACTACTTCACTTGATTCAGGTAACTTCACAACTGTTTCCATCCAATCCTCTTCACCTTCACTGCTTTCCAACAAACTAACAGTCACTGGAATGGTCCTGCGACTCCATTTTGTTTCAGTGGCTTTCTGCCCATGTCTAACTTCTGCCAAAGGTTTCTTCTCCATCAGCGGCGAAGACTATAGCCAGAGGGAGATAAAGTAATTTTCCATATATTCAATCATAACAAAATAACACAAGCATTAAGTGACAGGACATAATCAAATGCACCATTTCACATTTGGTGTTATCTTAAAAACACTATGATCATATCTGTTCTACTAAACAACTACTCATTGAAAGCGTGACTGGACTGATATGGCCACTTAAGTGACTTGGGAAGAAGAATGGGACTTTTATATATGTTGTTCTGCCATACAATGAAGAGGAGAGGAGTGAAGAGGGAGCAAGGAGGAATGGGTGCGGGGTAACAAGGAAGAAAGGGATAGGAAGCAAGCAATGAGAAAGGAGCTGGGAGAACCTGTTAAGGACAGATAAAGAAGGGAGCGGAATGAATGCACAGCTCAGAGCTCCGCGGGTTTATTCCAAATGGTTTACAGCTCCATAACTCACCCGGCAGAACCTCTCCCCGCTCCGCGACATGGCAGCAACAGACAACCCGACCGCGCGCTCACAGGCCACGCCCACAAGATGCAAATTCGCGCCAGTCCCTCCCGTCATCCCCGCGTGACGGGAACTGCGTGCGCAAGGGGGCGGGGCTTCACTCGGGCTCACGTCATTCTGAGGTTTGAACCCCCAGGTTGTGCAGTGGGAGACCTTCACGGTGGAAGTTATTGTGTATCTTTTTTTCCTTTCACCTTGTCTGGCTGGGTGGGGATAGTGGATGCTGATGGAGAAAAGATGTTGATAGTTCAAAGTTAAAAATCACACAACCCCAGGTTATAGTCCATCAGGTTTATTTGGAAGCACTAGCTTTCGGAGTGCTGCTCCTTCATCAGGTGCTGACATGGCTTGCCTCTTCTGTGACCATGGTTTCCCACCCACAGTGGTTGACAGGATCCTTAACTGCATCTGACTTAACACCGTACTTCCACCCTTGTCCTTTCCCATCACTCGCAACAGCGTGATCAGGTTCCCCCCCCCCCTCCCCCGTCTTCACTTTTCATCCCACCAGCCTCTGACGTGAGGAAGGAGCTGTGCTCCAAAAGCCAGTGCTTCCAAACAAAGCTGCTGGACTATAACCTGGTCTTGTGTGATTTTTAACTTTGTCCACCCCACTCCAACCGCGGCTCCTCCATATTGTTGATATTTCAGATTAAGTGGTCACAATGTGAGAATGGCAAGAAAATGGTATGTCTCCTGCCAGACTTGAAAGGACAGTAAGTGGAGTGGGGGGAGGGAAGGACATGATGACAAACTAAAAGAAAGGGAAGAAGTGGGAGTTAGTTCACAGTTCATAAGCATGAAATTTCAAGTGCCTAGTCTGAAGATGAGATGTTGTTCCTTCACTTTGTGCTGTTAAACACTGGAACACGGCAGCATGCAGAGGACAGATGCGGGCTTGCGAGCAGGACGCTTTGTTAAAATCACCAACTATGGAAAGGTTAGGGTCCTGCTTGTGCACAGACTGGAGGTGTTCAGCAAAATGGCCACCCAGTCTGCATTTGACTTCTTCAATGTACAGAAGGCCACTTTGGATGCAGCGAACACAATACACAAGATTGGAGGAGGTACAGGTGAAATGCTATTTCACCTGGAAAGACTGTTTAGGCCCTTGGATGGTGAGCAGGGAGGACGTGAAAGGTTGTGGGGTTCCACCTTCTGTGGTTACATGGAAAAGTGTGATGGAGAGGGGGAATGACTAAGGTGTCCCAGATGGAAAGATCTCTGCTAAAATGCAGATGGAACGTGAAGCAAGAATGTTTTTGGTTATGGTGTTCTGCTGGAATTGTCTGAAATGACAGAGAATGATCCTTTGAATGCGGAGGCTGGTGGGATGAAAAATGACGACTTGGCGAATCTGATCACGCTGTTGTGAGTGATGAGAAGGGACAAAGGTGGAAGTCTGGTGTTAGGTCAGATGCAGTTGAGGGCCCTATCTATCACTGTGGATGGGAAACCAAGATCACAGACGAAGCAAGCTACATCAGCAACGCTGTTTTGGAAGGTAGCATTGTCCAATCAGATGCGATGTAGGCAAAGGAACTGGGGGAGTGGGATGGAGTCCTTGCAGGATGTGGTTGTGAAAAGTTGTGGTGAAGGTAACGATGGGAGTCAGTGCCTTTGTACAGGATGGCTGTGAACGTTTATTCCCTGAAATGGAGACAGAAAGGTCCAGGAAAGAAAGTGTCAGAAATGGATGATGTGAAAGTTATAGAAGGATCAAAAATGGAGGCAAATGAATGAAGTTTTCAAGGTCCTGGTGGGAGCATTAAGTGGCACTGAAGCAGTTGTCAATGTATCAAGAAAAGGGTTTTGGGAAGGGTCAGTGTAAGACTGGAACAAGGATTATTCCACATGTCCCATAAAGAGGCAGGCATAACTGGGACCCATTTGGATGCCCATAGCCACTCCTTTGACTTGGCAGAAGTGAGATGAATTACAGGAGAAATTGTTCAATGAGAGAATAAGTTCAGCCAGGCAGGGAGAGTGGTAGTGGATGGCAATTGTTCAGGCTTCTGGTTGAGGAAGAAGTCGAGAGCTCTCAGATCAATCTTAGAGCCTGAGCACCTTCTCCCATATCCTTACCACAACCCCCATACACCAGGCTTTGTCATCATACAGAGCGAAAGTGAGGACTGCAGATGCTCGAGATTAGTGTCAAGATTAGAGTGGTGCTGGAAAAGCACAGCAGGTCAGGCAGCATTCAAGGAGCAGGAAAATTGACGTTTCGGGCAGGAACTCTTCATCACACAGGCTTATACGACAACCAACCATTGTGGTCCCCATTAGCAGTCATCAAATCCCCCAGGTTGACCTTTACCTAATCCTTTTTCCAATTAGTTTTCTGTCTCCCTGGCCTTCATCTCCACTTATTGTTTACTCCTCCACCCTGCCCCAACCTCATCTTCACCTTATATACTAACCTTTTTCAAACTACAGTCAGTTCTGAAGAAGGATCACTGGACTCGAAATGTTACTTTTGCTTTGTCTCCACAGGTGTTGCCAGACCTACTGAGATTTTCTTGCAATTTCTGTTTTTGTTGTGTCTCCCCCATAGAGGGGCACGATTCAGGATTCAAGCTCCATTTCAGAACTTGAGGACCATCTGGCTTGACCCAACAACATGGTTGTGAAGGAATTCTGTAGTGTTATTAATTTAACCTGGGGCAGTATTTTGTAGAAGAATAAGACAGCGTTATTTTCTGGGTCTGTAGATTGTGAAAGAGCAAAGATGGCCTTTAATAGAGTGATACACGGTTCTTGTCAGATGTGGGAGTTTAAAGAGAGTTTAAGTGTTACTGCGGATTATATCTGCAATAAATGCCGTTGGTTGCGAATCTTATCAGATCGAATGGATCAGTTGGAGAGACAGTTAGAAGCAATGAGGAATTTGCAACAGCAGCAGTATTTGATGGATGGCAGTTATAGGAAGGGGGGAAAGTCTCAGATACAGTCACATACAGTTAACTCCAGGAAAGGTAAGAGAGGTAGGCAGCTAGTGCAGGAGACTTCTGTGGATATACCCATTTCAAACAAGTATGCTGTTTTGGAAAATGTAGGGGGTGATGGATTCTCAGAGGAAAGTAGCATGAATAGCCAAGTTTCTGGTATTGGGACTGGCTTTAATGCAATGAGGGGTACGTCGGGTTCTAAGAAATCAATTGTGTTAGGGAACTCTCTAGTCCGAGGTACAGACAGATGTTTCTGTGGCCAGCAGCGAAAAATCAGAATGGTATGTTGCTTCCCTGGTGCCAGGATCAAGAATGTCTCAGAGAGGGTGCAGAATGTTCTCAGGGAGAAGAGGGACCAGGAAGAGGTCAATGTCCACATTGGAACCAACGACATAGGAAGGGAAAAGATTGAGATTCTGAAGGGAGGTTAAAGAGAGTTAGGCAGGAATTTAAAAATGAGGTCCTCGAGAGTAGTGATATCTGGATTACTCCCGGTGGTCCGAGCTCGTGAGGGCAGGAAAAGGAGGATAGAGCAGATGGCTGAGAAGCTGCTGTATGGGAGAAGGATTCACATTTTTGGATCATTGGAAGCTGTTTTGGGGCAGAAGTGACCTGTACAAGAAGGATGGATTGCACCTAAATTGGAAGGGGACTAATATACTGGCAGGGAGATTTGCTAGAGCTGCCCAGGAGGATTTAAACTAGTAAGATGGCGGGGGGGGGGCGGAATGGGACTTAGGGAGATAGTGAGGAAAGAGATCAACCTGAGACTGGTACAGTTGAGAACAAAGGCGAGTCAAACAGGCAGGGACAAGGTAGGACTAATAAATTAAACTTCATTTATTTGAATGCAAGAGGCCTAACAGGGAAGGCAGATGAACTCAGGGCATGGTTAGGAACATGGGACTGGGATATCATACCAATACAGAAACGTGGCTCAAGGATGGGCAGGACTGGCAGCTTAATTTTCCAGGATACAAATGCTATAGGAAGGATAGAAAGAGAGGCAAGAGAGGAGGGGGAGTGGCATTCTTGATAAGGGATAGCATTACAGCTGTGCTGAGGGAGGATATTCCTGGAAATACATCCAGGGAAGTTATTTGGATGGAACTGAGAAATAAGAAAGGGATGATCACCTAATAGGGATTGTATTATAGATCCCCTAATTGTCAGAGGGAAATTGAGAAACAAACTTGTAAGGAGATCTTAGCAATCTGTAAGAATAATAGGGTGGTTATGGTAGGGGATTTTAACTTTCCGAACATAGACTGGGACTGCCATAGTGTTAAGGGTTTAGATGGAGAGGAATTTGTTAAGTGTGTACAAGACAATTTTCTGAATCAGTATGTGGATGTACCTGCTAGAGAAGGTGCAAAACTTGACCTACTCTTGGGAAATAAGGCATGGCAGGTGACTGAGATGTCAATGGGGGAGCATTTTGGGGCCAGCGACCATAATTCTATTAGATTTAAAATAGTGATGGAAAAGGATAGACCAGATCTAAAAGTTGAAGTTCTAAATTGGAGAAAGGCCAATTTTGACGGTATTAGGCAAGAACTTTCAAAAGCTGATTCGGGGTAGATTTTCATAGGCAAAGGGACGGCTGGAAAATGGGAGGCCTTCAGACATGAGATAACGAGAGCCCAGAGAAAGTATATTTCTGTTAGGGTGAAAAGAAAGGCTTGTAGGCATAGGGAGTGCTGGACGACTAAAGAAATTGAGGGTTTGGTTAAGAAAAAGGAGGAAGCAAATGTCAGGTATAGATAGGATAGATCGAATGAATCCTTAGAAGAGTAATAAGGCAGTAGGAGTGTACTTAAGAGGGAAATCAGGAGGGCAAAAAGGGGACATGAAATAGATTTGGCAAATACAGTTAAGCAGAATCCAAAGGATTTTTACAAATACATTAAGGACAAAAGGGTAACTAGGGAGAGAATAACGCCCCTCAAACATCAGCAAGGCGGTGTTTGTGTGGACCCGCAGAAGATGGGGGAGATACTAAACGAGTATTTTACATCAGTATTTACTGTGGAAAAGGACATGGAAGATATAGAAAGTAGGGAAATAGATGGTGACACCTTGCAAAATGTCCATATTACAGAGGAGGAAGTGCTGGATGTCTTGAAACGCATAAAGTTGGATAAGTCCCCAGGACCTGATCTGGTGTACCCTAGAACTCTGTGGGAAGCTAGAGAAGTGATTGCTGGGCCCTTTGCTGAGATATTTGTATCATCGATAGTCACAGGTGAGGTGCCGGAAGACTCGAGGTTGGCTAACATGGTGCCACTGTTTAAGAAAGGTAGTAAGGACAAGCCAGGGAACTATAGACCGATGAGCCTGACGCCAGTGGTGGGCAAGTTGTTGGAGGGAATTCTGAGGGACAGGATGTACATGTATTTGGAAAGGCAAGGACTAATTAGGGATAGTCAACATGGCTTTGTGCATGGGAAATCATGTCTCACAAACTTGATTGAGTTTTTTGAAGTAACAAAGAGGATTGATGAGGGCAGAGCAGTAGATATGATCTATATGGACTTCAATAAGGCATTCAACAAGGTTCCCCATGGGATACTGGTTAGCAAGGATAGTTCTCATGAAATAAAGGGAGAACTAGCCATTTGGATACAGAACTGGCTCAAAGGTAGAAGACAGAGGGTGGTGCTAGTGGAGTGCCACAAGGATCGGTGCTGGGTCCTCTTTTTGTCATTTACATAAATGATTTGGATGCGAGCATAAGAGGTACAGTTAGAAGTTTGCAGGTGACACCAAAATTGGAGGTGTCCTGGACAGTGAAGAAGGTTACCTCAGATTACAACAGGATGTGGACCAGATGGGCCAGTGGGCTGAGAAGTGGCAGATGGAGTTTAATTCAGATAAATGCAAGGTGCTGCATTTTAGAAAAGCAAATCTTAGCAGGACTTATACACTTAATGGTAAGGTCCTAGGGAGTGTTGCAAAGAGACCTTGGAGTGCAGGTTCCTTGAAAGTGGATAGGATAGTGAAGAAGACGTTTGGTATGCTTTCTTTTATTGGCCAGTGTATTGAGTACAGGAGTTGGGAATTCATGTTGCGGTTGTACAGGACATTGGTTAGGTCACTGTTGAAATATTGCGTGCAATTCTGGTCTTCCTATCGGAAAGATGTTGTGGAACTTGAAAGGGTTCAGAAAAGATTTACAAGAATGTTGCCAGAGTTGGAGGATTTGAGCTATGGGGAGAGGCTGAACAGGCTGGGGCTGTTTTCCCTGGAGCATTGGAGGCTGAGGGGTGACCTTATAGAGGTTTACAAAATTATGAGGGGCATGGATAGGATAAATAGACAAAGTCTTTTCCCTGGGGTCGGGGAGTCCAGAGCTGGAGGGCATAGGTTTAGCATGAGAGAGGAAATATATTAAAGAGAACTACGGGGCAACTTTTTCACGCAGAGGATGGTACATATATGGAATGAGCTGCCAGAGGAAGTGGTGGAGGCTGGTACAATTGCAACATTTAAGAGGCATTTGGCTGGGTATATGAATAGGAAGGGTTTGGAGGGATATGAGCCGGGTGCTGGCAGGTGGGACTAGATTGGGTTGGGATATCTGGTCGACATGGACGAGTTGGACTGAAGGGTCCGTTTCCATGCTGTACATCTCTATGACTCTAAGTCACTTGTTAGGTCTCAACTGGAATATTGTGCATAGTTCTGGGTGCCACACTATAGGAAATATGTGAACACAATGGAGGTTGCAGAAGAGATTTACAAGAATGGTTCTAGGGATGAGAAATATCGATTATGAGGATAAATTTAGTTGCTAGATCTATCCCCTTTAATGCATTAAGAATGCCACACAAAACAATGTAAGGTACAATAAAATAAAGACCTGCAGATGCTAGAAATCTGAAACAAAAATAAAAATTGATAGAGAAAATCAATGGGTTTGGCAGCATCTGTGGAGATAAAGCAGAATTAACACTAAGTTCAGTACTGCACTCAAAGTGTCAACTCTACTTTCTCTTCACAGATGCTGCTACATCTACAATGTATGGTATTCCCAATGTGAACATGGTCTTTGTCTCCTTGACGTCTGTGTGGTGGTCATTCTTACTGATATTGTCATGGACAGATTCATCTGAACAAGTAGATTAATGAGTATGAGGCCAAGCGCATTGTGCTCTTGACACCCTCAGTGTTTCTTCAAGTAGTATTCAAAATGAAATACTGATTCATCAGCTGGTAGCAGGCAGTCAGATTTCTTTACCTGCGTGTGAGCTAATACCATGAACATCCATGGGGTCCATTTCAATTTTGAGCAGTCCCCAGGCAGCTCCCTCTTGACTGTATTGCACAGTCCTGTGCAACCTTTGCTGTTTCTGTCTTGCTGGTGGCACAGGACATATCTAGAGTCAGCGTTGGTAGTGTCTGGGTGTTGTCTGTAAGATGTGATTGTCTGAATACAACTGTGTCACAATGTTGCTTGACCAGTCTGTGATACAGAGCTGAAAATGTGTTGCTGGAAAAGCACAGCAGGTCAGGCAGCATCCAAGGAACAGGAGAATCGACGTTTCGGGCATGAGCCCTTCTTCAGGAATCTTCCTGAAGAAGGGCTCATGCCCGAAACGTCGATTCTCCTGTTCCTTGGATGCTGCCTGACCTGCTGTGTTTTTCCAGCAACACATTTTCAGCTCTGATCTCCAGCATCTGGAGTCCTCACTTTTTCCAGTCTGTGATACAGCTCACCAAATTTTGCCGTAAGCTCTCAAATGCCAATAAAACTCATTCCTGTATTTTATACAGAAGGTTGAGAGTAGTAAGGACATGAATAAGATTGCAAGGTCTCAGAAGTGTACCAGCAGGCAGGGTGGTGGTTGAAGTGTGTCAATTTCAATGCCAGGAGCATCTGGAATAAGGTGGGTGAACTTGCAGCATGGGTTCATACCTGGGACTTCGATGTTGTGGCCATTCCAGAGACATGGATAGAGCAGGGAAAGGACAGGTTGTAGCAGGTTTCGGGGTTTAGATGTTTCAGTAAGAACAGGGAAAGTGGTAAATGAGGGAGAGGTGTGGTATTGTTAGTCAAGGATAGTATTATGGTGGCAGAAAGGACATTTGATGAGGACTCATCTACTGATGTATTATGGGCTGAGGTTAGAAACAGGAAAGGAGAGGTCACTCTTTTAGGAGTTTTGAAAAAGTTCCAGGGATATAGAGGAAAGGACTGCAAAGATGATTCCGATTAGGAGTGAAAGTAATGGGTAGATGTTATGGGGGTCTTTAACTCTCCTAATATTGACTGGAAACACTATTTTTCGAGTACCTTCGATGGATCAATTTTTCCAATGTGAGCAGAAGGGTTTCCAGACACAGTATGTAGATAGGCCAACAAGAGGCGAGGCCACATTGGATTTGGCACTGGGTAATGAACCAGGCTAAATGTTAGATTTGGAGTAGGTGAGCACTTTGGTGAGAGAGGGGCCACAATTGAGTTATGTTTACTTTAGCAATGGAAAGGATAGGTATGTACTGCAGGGCAAGAGTTATAGCTAGGGGAAAGGCAATTATGATGCGATTAGGCAAGATTTAGGATGCATAGGATGGGAAAGCAAACACCAAGGAATGGTACAATTGAAATGTGGAGCTTGTTCAAGGAACAGCTACTGCGTGTCCTTGATAAGTATGGGATTAGCAAAGATTTTGGCATTCATGTACATAGATCCCTGAAAGTTGCCACCCAGGTTGTTAAGGCGGCGCACAGTGTGTTAGCTTTTATTGATGACGGGATTGAGTTTTGGAGCCAAGGTCATGTTGCAGCTGTACCAAACTCTGGTGCTGCCGCACTTGTAGGCGTACAGTTCTGGACGCCGCTTTATAGGAAGGATGTGGAAGCATTGGAAAGGGTGCAGCGGAGATTTACCAGGATGTTGCACAGTATGGAGGGAAGATCTCATGAAGAAATGCTGAGGAACTTGAGGCTGTTTTCATTAGAGAGAAGATTAAGAGGTGACTTAATGGATGCATACAAGATTATGAGAGGATTAGATAGGGTAGACAGTGAAAACCTTTTTTTCCGGATGGTGATGGCTAACATAAAGGGACATAGCTTTAAATTGAGGGGTGATAAGACACAGGACGGATGTCAGAGGTAGGTTCTTTACTCAGAGAATAGTAAGGGCATGGAATGCTCTGTCTGCAACAGGAGTAGACTCACCAACTTTAAGTGCATTTAAATTGATAAATACATGGATAATAATGGAATAGTGTAGGTTAAGTGGGCTTCAGATGTGTTTCACAGGTCAGCGCAACATCGAGGGCCAAAAGGCCTGTACTGTACTGTATTGTCCTATGTTCTATAAAGAAAATTTGCAGTATCAACATTGGATTTCCCGTTCTTTTTTCCACTACCTAGGTTGATGCCACATTGTTTGTTTGCTTCTCTTAAGACCTTATAGTGGCTTGATGTAAAAGCAATGGTTTGCTAGGCTGTTCAACAATATTGCTGTGGATCTGGAGCAATGTTACAACAATCAACTGAGGCAGAAACAACACAAAAGCTTTGGTAAAAACAATGACTGCAGATCTGGAAACCAGATTCTGGATTAGTGGTGCTGGAAGAGCACAGCAGTTCAGGCAGCATCCAAGGAGCTTCGAAATCGACGTTTCGGGCAAAAGCCCTTCATCAGGAATAAAGGCAGAGAGCCTGAAACATGGAGAGATAAGCTAGAGGAGGGTGGGGGTGGGGAGAAAGTAGCATAGAGTACAATAGGTGAGTGGGGGAGGGGATGGAGGTGATAGGTCAGGGAGGAGAGGGTGGAGTCGATAGGTGGAAAAGGAGATAGGCAGGTAGGACAAGTGCGGACAAGTTATGGGGACAGTGCTGAGCTGGAAGTTTGGAACTAGGGTGAGGAGGGGGAAGGGGAAATGATTTGAAAATGTGTTGCTGGAAAAGCGCAGCAGGTCAGGCAGCATCCAAGGAACAGGAGAATCGACGTTTCGGGCACAAGCACTTCTTCAGGCTTGTGCCCGAAACATCGATTCTCCTGTTCCTTGGATGCTGCCTGACCTGCTGCGCTTTTCCAGCAACATATTTTCAGCTCTGATCTCCAGCATCTGCAGTCCTTATTTTCTCCTCCAAGGGGAAATGAGGAAACTGTTGAAGTCCACATTGATGCCCTGGGGTTGAAGTGTTCTGAGGCGGAAGATGAGGCATTCTTCCTCCAGGCATCCGGTGGTGAGGGAGCAGCAGTGAAGGTGGCCCAGGACCTCCATGTCCTCGGCAGAGTGGGAAGGGGAGTTGAAATGTTGGGCCACGGGACAGTGTGGTTGATTGGTGCGGGTGTCCCGGAGATGTTTTACCTGCACATCCACGAAGATCATTTATTGTATCTGTTGCTCCCAATGCGGTCTCCTCTACATTGGGGAGACTGGGCGCCTCCTAGCAGAGCGCTTTAGGGAACATCTCCGGGACACCCGCACCAATCAACCACACCGCCCCGTGGCCCAACATTTCAACTCCCCCTCCCACTCTGCCAAGGACATGGAGATCCTGGGCCTCCTTCACCGCCGCTCCCTCACCACCAGACGCCTGGAGGAAGAATGCCTCATCTTCCACCTCGGAACACTTCAACCCCAGGGCATCAATGTGGACTTCAACAGTTTCCTCATTTCCCCTTTCCCCACCTCACCCTAGTTCCAAACTTCCAGCTCAGCACTGTCCCCATGACTTGTCCTACCTGCCTATCTCCTTTTCCATCTATCCACTCCACCCTCTCCTCCCTGACCTATCACATTCATTCCCTCCCCCATTCACCTATTGTACTCTATGCTACTTTCTCCCCACCCCCACCCTCCTCTAGCTTATCTCTCCACGCTTCAGGCTCTCTGCCTTTATTCCTGATGAAGGGCTTTTGCCCGAAACGTCGATTTCACTGCTCCTGGATGCTGCCTGAACTACTGTACCTATCCAGCACCACTAATCCAAAAGCTTTGGTGTCAGCGTGAGAGGCATATCACATTGATATCATTTGTTGTTAGAGATTAAACAAATTCTTCAGGGCTTTCATGGTGCAGTGCTAATGTCTCTAACTCAGAGCTAAGAATCCTATCAGCTCCAAAAATGTTCTAACATACTTGAAAAGGTTGATTAAAAATATTTTTTTTTATCGTGGTCACCATTAGACTTGTTAATTCTAGATTTATTAATTGAATTCAAATTACACCATCTGCTGTGTTGTGATTCAAACCCATGTCCTTCAAGAATTTGCATCTGGATTACTGATGAGGTGACATTCTCACTAAATCATCTGCCTGGGAGGGAGGCAAAGGTCATTTGGGCCTTTCAGGGGCAATGTCAGAAAACACTTCACAGAGGGGAATAGAAATTTGGAACATCAAATTGTTGAAGCTGGGGTGAACTGAAAAGCAGATCGATAAAGTTTTATTTAACAAGACAGGTGGAAACCCATGTGTTCTCCCTGCCTGATTACTAACATGATATGTTCCCTTATCCACTCTATCCTCCTTTCTCCTTCATTCACTTTCATTGGACATTTCAGATTTTGACCCCTCCTCTCCAACGCTAATATCCATTTAACTGGATTTATCAGCCTTCAGTCTGCCATATCGTTTGAATTTCTGTCCAATTTCTAGTCATCATTTGGCTTATGTCATTTCTTTTCAGTCCATAAAAAAGTCAATGGTTACTATCTGAAAGGGTTGAGCTTCAAAAAGAACTAATTCACGTAGATGTCACCCAAGAGCTTACAAATATCCTTTTTCAGTTATTTCTTGTCAAATAGAGTTTGACACCAGCATATTGTTGTTGGCCTCTAGAACACCTTTCTGAGCCTAGGAAAGTATACATAAAACATCTAGCTTCATAGAGACTCAATGAATATAGTTGTCTCAATGAATATAGGAAGCTATGGACTTCTACTAGGGAAGAGCATAGCCAAATCTCATTTTGTAATGGAAAGTTAATGTGACATCTTTGATTATATTCTATACATGACTGCAGATTGTCTGCACCATGACCAGCTTTTTTCCTGTTACCGCACCAGTTGTCAATGTGAAGCTTTTGCATTGCGCCAAGGCGGCTGGCTGAGTTCTGGGAATAATATGATTAAATGCCCTATACAATGTATCTCCAGGTCTCTTCAAAGTGACCATGCAGCCTTATAAAGTCACATCAAAAACAGCGAATGTCAACAACTTCAGAAAAATGTCTTAATTCTCAATTACCCATTTTCAATATCGGATACCCATCCCCCATTCAAGCCCAAATGGTGCAAAGTGTTCTTTAAGCAGCCAAAGTTATTTTTTTTTTCAAAATGTACCATGTGATTATTTGGTAGAATTGCTTTTCATTTGTTCCCAGAATCTTCATCTCTGAAGTTGTCCTCTTGAAATAAGTTGGCAGTGTTTACACGGACTGATAGTATAGTGGGGTCACAGCCCTGCGTCTGCACCATCAGCAATTTAGAACTGAGACATGAATATGCAAGTTTTAGCTCAGAATCAGACCGTGTTCACATTTATTCTTCATATGACTAAATAATTCTTATTACGTTACTGTATTCTGTTCTCATGAGTCAACCTAATCTTCATTTGTAGACAATTACTACGATAGAGATGATTACTATAACAATCACTGACTCTGGATATCGGTTCCCAGCCCTTTAACTCAAATCATAGGATTTATTTATTAAGACTGACCTAATTAATTCCAAATTAAAAGCAAAGTACCAGGGATGCTGGAAATCTGAAACAAACGCAGAATGCTCAATAAACTCAGCAGATCTGGCAGTATTTGTGGAGAACGCAAGTTAACTTTTTGAATTCCACTGGAGTCAAAGTTTCAATTAATTTCAATATAGCAGACATTCAAGAGCAGTTAAATCTTTATTCCAGTTCATTGTCTCCCAAGGATTTGTGAGATAGATGCTACCAGACCTGCTGAGCTTTTCCAGCAATTTGTTTTTGTTTCAGAATTTAACTCTTATTCCTACCAAAGTGAGAGCACAGCAGGATGACACGTATGCATAAAGTGCTCTGCTTCCCTCTGTTTGTACCAACAGTTAGCGTGTTTTCACACATTTGGACAGTGACTGCTAATTAATGAGACAAATGTGGGAACTTCAAGCTGAACTGGTATCTCCTTCCAGGTCGCATCATTGCATAATCACTTCCACAGGATCTCTGGGGAGAGATGCTTATTCTACCCAGATTAGCTCTATATCATGCTGGTTGAAGAGTCTATAAATTACTATGATTTTAAACTAACGAGGGGAAAGACAATTTCCATCTCCAAAGGTATATTACATCAAATATTATCAGTGTTGCTTCGGATCTGCATACAGATGGAATACATAATGACCATCACAAAATAATTCACAAATTGTTCCAATATTAGCATTTATTACCAAGTTCTGGAATTCATACAATGCACAATGAGAAAATACTGGTGAGAGGGTGTTAAAAGCATCAGCTTTCCTGCTCATTAGGCAATATCCCTAATTTCTAATCTTTATTTCATCTGCTGTGAAACGACTTTCAAATCCAATCAATGAATCTCGAATAAGGAAAGCTGTTCAACATCCTATTAAAATCTTTGAATTAAATTCACAGCAATGCTTTTAACTGTTAAATACTTTAAGAAAATAATATTTTCTATGGAATAGTTCCACATGCGAACAAGTTCACCTCAAAATGCAAGTGATCAAAATCAACACAGGGCTGCAGATCAAACATTAGCAGGAATGTTTCTGGGCACTCAAGTTATCAGAGCTTAAAGAAATGCAGGATATAAGGAAAAGCAGCAATAAATTCCAAGTCACTCAAAGTGGCAGCTAAGAGAGATGGCTAGACTGTTTTTAACTATTGACATTTAGAATTGGCCCCCACATTTTACAACCATTAATTTAAGTTTTAAAATTCTTCCCCAACTTCACATGTTATGAAATAGTGATTAAAAAAACTATTTCACCTTTCTCCCCTGGTGTCTGCTCTGTTTATGATGGGCTCTAAATAATTTAACACTGCCACAGAAATACAAACTAGATTTATAAACATTAGATTCCTGGAATGGGAGGAAAAGAATCATGGAATCATAACATGGGCATTAGCATTGGCTCCCATGCTGAATTAATATTCACACTTAGGGAGAGATGGTAAGCTCTCACTTTCGGAGAACTCCCATACATATTGAGCTCATACAGGTTGGAAAGACTGAAGTACAAGCAAATTCCCATGTATGAAACAGCATGATTGATGTGACTGGCAAATTCTGCCTGCTCCCAAAGCTGCTTCATTATGGATGCTTGAAACAAGGAAAGCCTGTAGTTTGCAAATAGTGCAGATTTTAATAATTAGTCTACTGCTAATTTGTGCCTTGCACACTGCTCTTACCATTACCAACTAACATTCAGGACAGTTATCAGCATGCTGTGTCTGGATGGCCAAATCTCAGGGAAAATATTCATTGTCTTTTGCTATTATGAAATAGTGATGTGTACACAAACTACTGTCTGCTTTTGTTTAGCTAATAATTGGTTAGAAATGGCCAAAAATGAAAATGCGTAGTCTGTTTGTCAGCTAGTGTTAAATTTGAGCCTGACAAAATCAAAAAAATTCTATTGACCCAATGGGTAAGGCTCCCTCCATCGACCTTTCATTTGCCAATAGAAACCGATTCTCGTTAGCTGCAAGGACCTCTCAGAACCTGGCTTGTTCAGTTCCTGCTTGCTGCAAGTTTCTGTGTGTTGATAGATCCAATGTTTTAGTTACTTTTACCCATGTTACCAGATGATTTTCAGTTTGTTTGCTGCATTTGGGACATTCGCTAAACTGAAAACAGATTCTTTGTTGTGGATCCACTTTTGCTAGATGTGTCATCATGTGACTGGTAACCAATAAGAGCTTTCAAAGACAGTCCTAAACGTTCTTTGTACAATTGCCTGTAAAATACAAGAAGTATTTTTATATATAACATGAAGTATGAACATCAACACAAAAGCTGAAGGTACAACTGACAATAAATGTGCAGTGCGTGCCAGGCATCCCATGGGTTTAGTCAACAATGTATTGGAGAAAAGTTTAAAAAAAAGCCTCAGAACTAGCATCTTGGGCCTGTCGCCCCCTCCCAAAATGTTACGCTGTCTTTTCAAAGATCAGTTGTTGATCTGCTTCTGCCAACTCATTTCAGTACTCCTGCAGTGGCACTGGAGAGGTTCGACAACCAGCATGTTACCCAGGAGTCAATCAGCCCTTTTGCTGAAGATGCTGGCTGAAATTGTGAGCAGTACAGCTCCCATTTAAAACTCTTTTGTTGAAGGCAGTTAACTGGTGATTAGCTACACTGAATAGGAAGTGCAGGCTGCAGCGCTGCTTTCTGCTCATTTTGAGGCAGGTCAACAATTAGAGCCATGAACCTGGCATGAGGACGCTTGATTGAGGGAAAGGAGGAAGTGGGAGCTCTGTTCCTGTTCATTATTCAATGAGATCCACTGGTGACCAAATTAGGACAAGTAAAGGCACTTGAAACTTGTGGAACAGGTAGCCCCCATCAGGACAGGATGTCAGACATAATATTAATCCAATATTAATTGGCTACCTCAAATTCTGGGCAATGATCTGCATGCAACCTCCCATACAAAAAATAACATGCCTTCTAAAGGAAGGAGTGAGGTACAGAGATATCCTGAATACTGGGAAGAAATGGAGCTCACATCGAACTCTTTTGTGCACAACAGCAAAACTGAACTACTTCAGGACATGGTAAATTATTACAAAGAGAAAGTACAACATGGGAACAAGCCGAAACAACAGAAATAACTGGAAAAACGTAGCAGGCCTGGCAGTATTTATGGAGAGAAAACAGTCGATGTTTTGGGTGTAGTGATTCTTCATCAGAACTGATTGTAGCTATACAAGATTGGTATATATGCTGAAGATTGTTGAAGTGGTGAGGGTGGGGAAGGGACACTGGGAAAGAGTAAATGATGAGTGGATATGGAGCTCAGAGAGAGAACAGCAGTTGGGCAGACAAAGGAATGGATAATGATCAGCTTGGGAGAAAGAAAAGCTGTTAGTGAGAACCATTGGTGGGTGAAAATGGGTTGGTTGTGGTAGCGGTCCATGTGATGACAAGGCCTGGTGTGTACAGGTGGGGAAAGGACCTGAGTGAAAATGTTCAGGCCTTAAAATGATTGAACTTGACACTGAATCTTGACAGCTGCAGGGTCACCAAGAGGAAAAGGTAATGCTGTTCTTCCAGCTTGCACTGAGCTTCGCTGGAGCCTGAGACAGAGCTGTTGGCCAGGAAACATGGCAATGTGTTGAAGTGGCAGACAACCAGAAGTTCAGGGTCATTTTTGTGGACAAAAGCCAGTCTGTTTTGTCTCCCATGTGTAGAGGAAACCGCATTGAGAGTGGTGAAAACCGTAGATACAATACAGTCTCGCACACCACTTCAACACACCACTGTGCGCCCTACCAAACACATCTGCCTTGGGCTTGATGCAGTGCTCAGCGCAAGCTGAAGAATAGCACTGCATTTCTGCTCAGGGACCCTGCAGCCTTCAGGACTCAATATTGAGTTCAATAATTTTGCAGCTTGAGCACCTTCTCCCATGTCCTTCCCCCCCAAACACCACGCTTTGTCAACAAATTAAAAAAACAAAATAACTGTGGATGCTGGAAATCAGAAACAAAAACAAAAATTGCTGGAAAATCTCACGTCTGGCAGCATCTGTGGAGAAAAATTAGAGTTAAATTTCAGATCCAGTGACCGTTCTTTAGAACTGGCTTCATCAACAAATAGGCTGGCCCCACAACCACAACATTTTCACCCACTAATGGCCCCGATTAGCAGCTTTCCTTTCTCCCAGGCTTAACATTATCCATTCATTTGTCTGCCCAACTGCTGTTCTCTCCATCTCTCTGGGGTCCATCTCCATCTATTGTTTACTCCTCCCTCTCTCTCCACCTTCAGCATATATACCTCTCATTTACCCATCCGGTTTCCATGTCCCCTTGCTGTCATCCATCCAATCATATTCCAAAATATTTTTTCTTCAATCATTAATCTTAGATATAAATTCCACAGCTTCATTGTTCTGAAAAGTTACCTGCTTTCTGCTTGAAATCACTTCAGTTAATCTTGCTTCGACAGAAACTCATGCTAGACACTTCAACTGGGTCAGTCTAATTTTATCTACTCTGGCCCACACTTCAATAACTTTAAACACTTGCATCTTATTTAACAATAATGTGTGATGATGTAATGGATAAAGTCCCAATTTTACAAGTCTCTTCATGTATTAGTGCTCCCTACATAAAGGGCACACATCCTGAGAAGAAACAAAACTCGGTAAATCAGAAGACACAGCTTGGTACAGATCAAATCCCCATCATTCATTCTTTAATACTGAGGATTGTAATGTTAGCACTTACCCTATTGAAACAACTGCATCTCTGTTTTGGCAGTTCCCTGTCCAGATTGCTATTTTGTCACCTTTTGGCCTGACATTCACAACAGCTCCACACACCTCATCACTAAACTCATCAAAGGCCTCCCCGATCAGACACAAAAGCTAGTACATGGGATAGGAACAGGCAAAAAAAAAGTTATACATTGCAATGAATCACCTTCATGAATTAAGGTTGTTATACAAAAATTCCAACATCTAAAATGTACTGTAGATAGCAAGGTTATGAGCAACAAAGTCTTAGAATGTTTTGCCACGGTTGTTTAAAAAATTATTTCATAGGATGTTAATGTTATTGGCAAAGACAATATTTGTTGTCCTATCTAACTGCTGTCATAAAAGCGGAGGTGAACTAACAGCACAAAGCTGCATTTGCATTCCCAGGTCACGTACAGAATAAAGCTTCCCTCTAGTGTCTAGCAGGGTTGTGCAATGAGATTACATAATTTGCAAAGGCAGCTAACCTGTCTTTAAAATGGACACAGAATCTTAAAAACGACTCTTAGAGGTCATATGAGTGATCTTGTTGATTCATTGCAGCCAAAACGGAGACACTGATATGTTAACTTAAAAGTCAATCATAAATATTAACTAATTCAAGAAATTCCAGGACTGTCCATTAAATACAGTGTGAAGACTTAAAGGTAGTGCTGCAGAGGAGATTGAAATTCCCTGCAGTGTGCTTTCAGCAGAATTGCATTTGGTTTCTGGAATAATGATTCAATGTTATTTGTAACCATCTTGTTTGATTGTGATTAAACCTTGGCTGAAAGAGCCATTGGGTGTGCAGGGATTAAGAAACTGGATGAAAGACAGCTTCAGCTGAACTATGAGAGTGCAGAGAGATTTGGAATTTCACTCCAACATTGGCAGCTGCAGAGAAAGATGCCCAGAGAAAGCCCCTTTGTGCTGAAAAGGATGCCATGCCGTTTAAGTATAATGCCAGCAGAACTAATAAACAACAGGAACATTTCCTTCCTTCCTGAAGCTTCTCTATCTGCTGAACCCACCTACAAAAGTAAACTCCTCAATTATAGAAGCTACTGCAGCTCACGATTAATACGTCAAGGTTGAACCCCTTCACTTGGGATTGAGAATCTTGTGCAAATAACAGGCCTGCAATTATACTACAGATTAATTTCATGTTTAATTTCATATGTATCTATTGTTAATTAAACTGGTTATACTTTGAGTTTAGTTAATAATTTGATCACTATTTTATTGAAATAAAATTTCAGCAATTGTTGTGTAAACTAACTTTTGTCTTGTTAAAGCTTTACTGCTGATTATTTATGAACTGAAACATTTTGAAACTAGAATGGGGCTAAGCAACTATACAAATTTGCAGTTTACAGACTCTTCGGTGGACCGGGGTAAGCCGTGGAGTACAGGTCTCTGGCATAGAGTCTGTCTCTGTTGCTCAGAATGGAAGGGGGATCAAGGAGCGAAGCATTAGTCATTGGGGACTCCATAGTTAGGGGGACAGATAGGAGGTTCTGTGGGAACGAGAGAGAGTCACGTTTGGTGTGTTGCTTTCCAGGTGCCAGGGTTCACGATGTCTTTCGGGATTGGGGGAGGGGGGCAGACAGGAAAAGAGGAGGGCGAGCAGCCCCAAATTGTGGTCCATGTAGGTACTAATGACATACAATTAGATTAGATTACTTACAGTGTGGAAACAGGCCCTTCAGCCCAACAAGTCCACACTGACCCTCCGAAGAGCAACCCACCCAGATCCATTCCCCTACATTTACCCCTTCACCTAACACTACGGGCAATTGAGCATGGCCAATTCACCTAATCTGCACATCTTTGGACTGTGGGAGGAAACCGGAGCACCTGGAGGAAACCCACGCAGACACAGGGAGAATGTGCAAACACACAGACAGATGCCCGAGGCAGGAATTGAACCCAAGTCTCTGGCATTGTGAGGCAGCAGTGCTAACCACTGTGCCGCCTATACATACGTAGGAAAAGGGATGGGAATTTATGGCAGAAATTCAGGGAGTTAGAACAAGGTTGTTATCTCTGGTTTGTTGCCCGTGGCACATGCTGGGGAGGCGAGGAATAGAGAAATGAAGGAGTTGGAACACATGGCTACAGGGATGGTGGATTTCAGATACCTGGATAATTGGGACTCATTTTGGGGTAGGTGGGACCTCTACAAACAGGATGGTCTATATCAGTTTTTGTCCAAATGTGTACAGGAGGGTTCCCCGTGTCTGCGTGGGTTTCCTTCGGGTGCTCCGGTTTCCTCCCACAGTCCAAAGATGTGCAGGTCAGGTGAATTGGCCATGCTAAATTGCCCGTAGTGTTAAGTAAGGGGTAAATGTAGGGGTATGGGTGGTTTGCGCTTCGGCGGGTCGGTGTGGACTTGTTGGGCCGAAGGGCCTGTTTCCACACTGTAAGTAATCTAATCTAATCTAACACAGTATGTAGACAGATCAACAAAGGATGAGGCCACATTGGATTTGGTACTGGATAATGAACCCGGCCAGGTGTTAAATTTGGAGGTAGGTGAGGACTTTGGTGATAGTGACCACAATTCAGTTATGTTTACGTCAGCGATGGAAAGGGATAAGTATGTACTGCAGGGCAAGAGTTATAGTTGGGGAAAAGGCAACTATGGTGTGATTAGGCAAGATTTAGGATGCATAGGATGGGTCAGGATACTGCAGGGAATGGGCACAATTGAAATGTGGAGTTTATTCAAGGAACAGCTACTGTGTGGTCTTGATAAGTATGTTCCGGCAGGCAGGGAGGAAATGGTCAAGCAAGGGAGCAGTGGTTTACTCAGGAAGCTGAGTCTTGTCAAGAGGAAGGCGGCGGATGTTAGGATGAGACGTGAAACTCAGTTACGGCGCTACAGTGTTACAAGCTAGCCTGGAAAGACGTAAAGAGAGAACTAAGAGGAGGCAGAAGGGGACATGAGAAGTAATTCGCAGATAGGATCAAGGAAAACCCTAAAACTTTCTGTAGGTATATCCCAGGAATAAAAAGAACTAAAGATTAGGGCCAATAAAGGACAGTAGTGGGAAGTAGTGGGAAGTTGTGCATGGAGTCCGAGGAGGTAGGAAAAGCGCTAATTGAATATTTTTCATTGGTTTTCACATTGGAAAAAGAACGTTGTTAAAGAGAATACTGAGATATAGGCTACTAGACTAGACGGGATTAACGTTCGCAAGGAGGTGGCGTTGGCAATTCTATAACGTGCGAATATAAATAAGTCCCCTGGACTGGATGGGATTTATCCTAGGATTCTCTGGGAAGCCAGGGAGGAGATTGCAGGGTCTTTGGCTTTGATCTTTATTTCGTCATTGTTTACAGGAATAGTGCAAGACTGATGGATAGCAAGTGTTGTCCCCTTGCTCAAGGAGAGTAAAGACAACCCTGGTAATTATAGACTAGTGAGCTGTACTTCGGTTGAGAGTCAGGTGTTGGAAAAGGTTAAGAGATAGGATTTATAATCATCTGGAAAGAAATAAGTTGATTCAGGATAGTCAACATGGTTTTGTGAAGGGTAAGTCATTCTTTGAGAAGGTGACCACAAAGGTGGATGAGGGTAAAGTGGTTGATGTGGATTTCAGTAAGACGTTTGATAAGGTTCCCCATGGTAGGCTAAAGCACAAAATATGGAGGCATGGGACCGAGGTTGATTTTGCTGTTTGCATCAGAAATTGGCTAGCTGAAAGACGACAGAGGGCGGCAGTTAATGGGAAATGGTCATCCTAGAGTTCAGTTACTAGTGGTGTACCACACTGATCTGTTTTGGGTCCACTGCTGTTTGTCATTTTTATAAATGACCTGGATGAAGGCATAGAAGGATGGGTTAGTAAATTTGCGGATGACACGAAGGTCAGTGGAGTTGTGGATACTGCTGAAGGATATTGCAGGTTACAGAGGGACTTAGGTAAGCTGCAGAGCTGGGCTGATGGCAAATGGAGTTTAATGCAGTAAAGTGTGAGGCGATTCACTCTGGAAGGAGCAACATAAATACAGAGTACTGGGCCAATAGTAAGATTCTTGGCAATGCAGATGAGCAGAGAGATGTTGGTGTCCATGTACATAGATCCCTGAAAGTTGCCACCCAGTTTAATAGGTTGTTAAGAAGGTGTGTTAGCTTTTATTAGTAGAGGTATTGAGTTTTGGAGCCATGAGGTCATGCTGCAGCTGTACAAAACTCCGGTGCAGCCACACTAAGAGTATTGTGTACAGTTCTGGTCACCGCATTCTTGGAAGGATGTAGAAGCTTTGGAAGGGTTCAGAGGCGATTTACTAGGATGTTGCCTGGGATGGAGGGAAGGTCTTCTGAAGAAAGGCTGAGGTACTTGAGGCTGTTTTTGTTAAAGAGGAGGTTGAGAGGTGACTTAATTGAGACATATAAGATAATCAGAGGGTTAGATAGATTGGACAGTGAGAGCCTTTTTCCTCAGATGGCGATGGCTGGCACGAGGGGACATCGCTTTAAATTAAAGGGTGATAGATACAGGACAGATGTCAGAGATAGATTCTTTACTCACTGGTAGGGGCATGGAACGCCCTGCCAGCAACTATAGAAGACTTGCCAATTTTAAGGGCATTTAAATGGTCATTTGATAAACAAATGGATGAATATGGAATAGTGCAGGTTAAGACAAGCTTCAGGTTGGTTCCACAGGTCACGCAACTTCAAGGTCTGAAGAGCCTGTACTGTGCTGTAATGTTCTATGTTCTATGACACTGCCTCACGTAGCATTCAACTATGGGTGAATGTAGTTAGCAATCTGCCTCTCAGCACATGCCCCTGGGTTCAATCCCAGCCTTGGGTGATTGTCTGTATGGAGTTTGCATGTTGTCCTTCTGCTGTTCCTCCCATAGTCTAAAGATGTGAATTGATCATGCTAAATGACAACGCAGTGTCCAGGGATGTGCAGGCTGCATACATTAGTCATGGTAAATGTGAGCCTACTTGGGGCAGTATACTCTTCAGAGGATCAGTCTTAACTCAAATGGGCCAAATAGCCTCTTTCTGCACTGTGGGGATTCGAATGGGAGTGCTAATCCTCTTCACAATGATCATTCATGAGCTCAGAGATTACTTAGTTGCTGTCAAATTATAGAGTAATTATATACACACACATACACACAAGTAACAAAACAAGGTTCACAGCTGTGGCCATCCAAACCAATCACTCCTGGTTCTTTTGGCCAGAGAAGAAGCCTTAGATTTAATTTGTCCTGTAAGATGATCATGGCAACTGCTCCCATTTTGAACTTCATACAGACAGCCTCATTACTGCATGAAAGACTCAAACACTCAGTGGAATCAACCCATCTTCAATCATTCATTTCAAACATTTAATAATCTAACAATGAATAATTAACTTTATTCCTATAGATAAAATAGACAGGATGTGTATACACCACAGACTGGTTGTATGAATAGCCAATTTGTCCTGAAAACATCAGTGGCATTAATAAACTGTAACTGGCCTGTTTATTTTATTGCCACACCAAAATAGGTGGATTAAATCCCAGAGTAAAATCTAATTATAACCTAGATTAAAATTCAGGACTCAAGGATTGCCAAGAGCATGGCCAATAAAGAAGGTGCTTATTTTCCCGGAGAGCAATTACCGTTTCCAGCCAGTATCGGTCCAAGTCATTGTGCCTCTGTTGCTTGTTAAGTGTCATTAGCCACCTTCCTCCTCTTTTATTTTTATCATCTTCCCACATCGGTTTAATACCATCCTGTTAAAATACACGTTGATGAGCTGCTTGCATGATTTCAGTAATAATCCTCAGTAATGTCAGGAAACCAACAAAAAAAAAGAGCTCCCCTCACGTTTCCCAAGACCCGTTACATAGTCTCAAAGCTCCCGCTAACACCCACAAAAATGTTTAATAACCAACTTTACAGACCCTATGGTTTCACTAACTAGATCATTGAAACTAAAGTTTAACTGACCAAATTTATCGCCACAATCACATTTTTTAATTCCGAAATTAATCTTGACTTTTTAATGTTTAATGATTGCGGAAACCAGAATGAGATGAAGACTTTACTATTTTAAACTTAAAATTATTCCTTAATCGAATGCCATCCCTGAGTAACATACTTATTAGTAGCTGTCCCTATCCAGCAAAAACTACAATTCAAACAGAAAATGAAATCTCCTATACCATCCTGAGAAGGTGGAGGGAGGGAAATCTGAATATAAGGAAAAAAGATGATGATCAGTCACCATTAAAAAAGCCAAGTGGTTCACTGATGTCATTAGGAAAGGAAATCTTGATTCTTTTCATAAAAAGATCCCAGTTGTACACCACGATGATTGACAAGTGAAAAATTGATGAAAATAACCAGCTTCCATTTCACAAGTCAAGCGTCGCACAGTCAATTCCTTCTGGGGTGAGATAGGATGGACCCTGGGTCTTAATCTTACTGCCACATGCTGACACCTCATTGGCCTGAGCCTGCAGTGCTCTGCAAAATGAGCTAAAGAAAATTTCCCACAGCAACAAGCAATTCCAGGAGCTACTTCCATTCCTTCACCCACTGAGACATACCGAGTATAAGGGTTTTGGTTTGGTCACTGGCATGTGCTGAGCAAGACAGAAGCTGCTGTTCCAAATGCTGAGCTTCAACTAACTACGTGCGCAAGTTATGATAGTTAGTGTCTATATTCTAAGCAATTTTGTTTTAATATGGTCAATAAATTGGATTCCTTTTGATTTGCCTCCCTTTAGACTCCAGGAAATCAACAATCCAGAAAACAGTAAAATTAATCAAATTGTTAATGCCAGATAAGCATTGTTTATTGATGTCAAACTTCATAAAAACAGCTTACCTTAAACAAACAGTAATCACACCCAAACAAAAGCTTACTAGGTTGCTGTATGTGATTATATAACCTACAGAAAGGAAACAGAGGCACATTTAGACATTCAAATATGAATAGCCAAGAACTGTATCCAGTGTCCAGTGTTAACATGGCTGTCAAAGACACTGATTTAAGGTTCCAGTCCAATGTGAGGTGTGGGCTTGTATCCTACCACAGCCAAATCGTAAAAAATGGGATATTGTCCATTTTGGCAGCAAAAAGGTCAGCTTGCCTTCAAGCATTCAGTAAGTGAATGCCTGCTGAATGCCAGGCAGCGGGGAAGTCCATATACATCTTCTTGGCTAAATTCAGCCCAGATTCGCCATCTCTCTCTTCCATTGGGAGGAACTTCAGAGTTCCTTAATGACATTTGTTCTGCTTTTGGCACATTGGTCTCCCTCTCTCTCGAGCCATCTACACATGTGCAGTCAACATGTTACTATGTATGTAACGTAGTGACACCAGCCAAATGCAAATTCATGCTGGCTCAAGGATGTCATTTGCTAGCAACCGTGCCCATTTGCACACAAAGATAGCATTTTGACAGCCATTGTGCAAACTACTCTAAGTGGTGAGCAATTGTAGATGTCTGAGATGCAGAGGGACCTGGGTGTCCTAGTGCACAAATCTCAGAAGGTCAATACGCAGGTGCAACAAATAATTATGATAGCTAATAAGATCGCACAGGAAATTGAATATACAAATTGAGACATGATACTTTAGGTAAAAACACTGGTGAGACCACATTTGGAGTACTGTGTACAATATTGATCTCCTTATTTAAGGAAAGGTGTAATGCTTTGAAAGCAGTTCAAAATACAAGACTAATATATGACTTTCTGGGTTGGTCCTATGAGGAAAGGTTGAACAGTCTAGGCTTGTGCCTCTGGAATTTAAAAGGTTAAGAGATTACTCAATTGAAACATCCAAGATCCTGAGGGGTTTTGGCAAGGTGTATAGGATGCTTCCTCTTACAGGAGCACATAGAATTACGGGTCACTGTTTAAAAGTTGGAGGGGGGGTGGTGGTCACCTATTTAAAACAGATAAGGGTTTTTTTCTCTCAAAGTGGCTCATTAGTCTTTGGAGCTGTCTCCCTTAAAAGGTGGTGGAATAGGTCAAATATTTTTAAGGCAGAGTTAGGTAGATTTTTGCTCAGCAGGTGTTTGGGGTGGAGGTAAGGTGGGTTGAATAAGGGGTAGGTAGGAATGTGAATTTGAGATTACAAATCAGATCAACCACCTGATTGCCAGAGCAGGGTCAAAGGGCTGAATAGCCTAGTCCTACTCACTGTTCATAGTACTGTATGCAGTGGGCATGGTGGAGAAGCAATACCAATACTCATAGCTGTATCCAATGCTTTGCACAAATGTGTCACCTTCTGCTCTGGCCGTCTTACCTCATAGCACAGCATCCGATGTTAGCTTTCCTCTCCTGCACTAGTGGTTTTCACAAGTCAAACATTATTCTCATCCATGCACTGTCCTTTCAGTTATCATTTACTTAAAATCCTTGACTTTCACCTCTCACATCTCATCACCACTTTAAACACAATTTGTAACTCATCACTCCAAAGTTCAACTAACCCAATTTCATTATCTCCTTCCATAACCCAATTCCCTTCTCTTGGTTTCAACATCCCAAATACAATGCCCACTTATGCTTTAAGCAGGACATCAGGTCGGAAGATGTTGTAATTCTCTGCTTTGTAGTTTTATCCCTAGGACCAAATCCCTTATTTAGAATTAGCACGTATCCAGTTACCCATAAGGTCTAAATTTTGCTTCTAACTCTACCAGGTGTTCTCAGAAGAAATCGATGTGAAGTTTGTTCCTGGACTGCTTTCACCTTCTTCACCCACTAGTAGCCAGCAATACAACCACAGGAGGGAGGTCAATTCAATGGATGGACCACATCGAGTGAGCTGCTTAACCAGAGTCTGATAGTTAAGGCTTGGTCTAGGCAGGCCTGAACATACCTAGCCTACAGAAAGGGCTCAGCCAGCTTCTCATTACTGTTCAGTAATCCTCTCCGGAAAAGCACTTAGTGAGAATGTAGCTTATCTATATCCTCACGCCATCAACACATCACAGTGCATAACACCTCATACCCCATGGCCTATTTTCCATTGGCAATTTGCCCCATATCTTAGCAGCTTTTTGAGGGAGGAAGTTCCAGGTTTGCACTATCCTGTGTGTGAAAAAGTTTCCTTATAGCACCTCTGAATAGCCTAGCCTCTGATTACAGCTTACAAGTTACAGCTCCTTGTTCTGGAGCTTTCCAAAGCACATACATCTCCTTTATCTATAGCTGAAATGTCTGAAACACCTCAATGAGATCAAATGGTAAGCAGGGGATCATGTGCCATTAAATTGCAAACACTTCAAAAAAATGCAAAAAGGACAACCTTTACAATCAAATTGCTAGTTGAAAGCCTGCCACTATCATCAAATCCAGAACACAAGGTGGCAGTTCATGTGATTTACACCCTGGGAAGATTCAAAACTTGTCAGGCAAATGAATCTCCAATCATGGTGTAAGGATGCATATGCAAAGAACGCCAAATGAAATACAATGCAACATTGAAAGTCGAGAAGATTAAGGAATAATCTAATTGACATTAGCTGCTCATGTTTGAGAGACTTCTCTCTTTTCTCTTCACATTCAATATTATGACACCAGTGCCAGGGTATAATCCACAGGATCTGAGCACTGTGGATTGATCTGACTTACTTTCTGAAGAGGTAAAATTGAGTCACCTGCACCTTTCAGTCAGGATCATTACAGTACAGAAAGCCATTCAGCTCAAATTCATGCCATCTATTCAATGTACATCATGCAAATCATACTTACGCCCAAAAGTCTTCAACCGTATCAAATTTAGCAATAAGTCTCAAATTCTCTGTCCAACTTTTGGTCTTGTCATTTTTAAAATACCATAAAGCCCATCTGTAACAAAGCAGAAGCATTGAGATTTCATAACTGTGGCCCTCCATTTCTGGTAAGATTCCAGTGAATCAACAGCAAACATTTCCACAGATTTTTTAGATCATTCTTTTCTGACAGTCAACTTAACTGAGTTCTTCATCTCTAGAACTATTCTCATGGATCATTCCTTCACTTGATCCAAGCCTTCAAGTCCTCGCTAAACTTCAGTGGCCAGACCTGGATGTAGTGCTACAGTTGAGGCTGAACTCATGTCTCATACTAGTTCAGCTGTAGCTGCATGCTCTTGCACTCTAAGCCTCTATTACTATGTCCCAAGGGAAACCACGCAAAAGGACAACAAATAAAGTGGAAGGACAGAGTGTCAGCGAGAAAGCAAGGCAGAGTGCAACTCACTGAGTCAGAGCATAAACAGTCAAGAAAGAAATTCAGAAGTGGAGTCATTGTCACAGAGCATTGGTAGATATGTATCAGAGGAATGGCACGGTAGCACAGTGGTCAGCACTGCTGCCTCACAGCGCCAGAGCCCTGGGTTCATTGCCTGCCTCAGGTGACTGACTGTGCAAACTCCACACATTCTCCCCGTGTCTGCATAGGTTTCCTCGAGGGGCTCTGGTTTCCTCCCACAGTCCAAAAATGTGCAGGTTAGGTGAATTGGCCATGCTAAATTGCCCGTAGTATTAGGTGAAGGGGTAAATGTAGGGGAATGGGTCTGGGTGGGTTGTGCTTCGGCGGGTCGGTGTGGACCTGTTGGGCTGAAGGGCCTGTTTCCACACTGTAAGTAATCTTTTTTTACTTGTATAGCTTATTTGGTCACTATTGTTGTTTACTCACTCGAAGGCAGTATGCATCACATTTCAAACTGATAGATACCAATTCTTGTGCCTTTAGTTTTTTTCTTAAATGTTTTCTTAACTCAGTTTCACACGTCAGTTTCTGAGAGCTCAGTCTCAGTTTCGTAGGTCAGTGTCAACTGTTTTAGTGATCATGAAGTGATCGAGAGGTGACTGGGTCAACATGTTGCGCACATCCTTTTCTCTGTGGGAAGACCTGACACTCCTTTAATTCTAGAAAATCATTCATGCAGAAAGTGCTGCCAGTTGTTTCAGATCATGCCCTAGATTTTCAAGTGACTTAAATCATGGTAGTGCATCTAGAAATAGCAAAATTGCCCATCACAAACTTTAAAGGAGTGGTTACCAACTTTCAAGATAAGAAACTACATGCCACTTAGCTTAACACTGGCTGTGGGAGAAGCATTCAGGGATAAATTAAACTTTCATTCGGAAAGGCAGAGATTAATTGAGCCCGGATTTGTTAAAGACCAATTATGTTGACTAACGTAACAAAATTATTTCGATCAGGTATCAAAAAAAACTGATCGATGCAGTCATGAAATTGTTGTATATATTGATTTTCAGAAGGCATTGGACAAGAGTGACAGAAAGGAGACTTAAATGAAATCTCATGGAATTAAGGAGAAATGCAATATGGGCGTGGAATCGACAGCGACAAAGCGAAAGATGCTTTGCAGTCCTGTTCCAACTGTCAATTTTCAGGTCCAGGTCAATATAGAACAAAGTCATTTATAGTGAGGAGCATTATATAATTCGCAGATGATGTGAAACTTGGCAATGTAGAAGTGAATGAGAATAACTGCAGATTTCAGAATGACAGACAATATACTGAAATGCACAGGAGCATGGAGTAAATAAAGTTGAGAACTATAAATCAAGTATAGAATAAATAGGACACTTTAAAAAGGTAAACAGGCAAGGAGACGTTGAGGTCCATACACACAAATCCTTAAAGATGGCAAGCCAAGTTGAAAATTAAATGAAGATTATGTAGCTTACTTGGGTTATACACAGATTAAAGCAATGAAACTGTACTCAAACTTCATAAATCACTAGCCAAGCCTTAGCTGAAATACTGAGATCAATTCCAGGCAGCGCACTGCCAGAAAGATGGAAGATCTTAGAAACTAGAGTAGAAATGAGACTTACAAGCAATGAGGAATTTATCTCTGAGGAAAGGTAGAAAAAAAGAAACTTGGGAATGCCAAGAGATAGTCTAACAGAGGTTTCCAAGACAAGCAGACATTTTGATATGATAGAGAATATCCCCTGGACAGACAGGCATAGGTATAACATCAACGGCAAAATATCTTGGACACAAATGATCTGACAAGTTGTCTGGATCTGGAGCACTCTTGCGGAAAGGTCATGGATATCAATTCCATTGGGAATTGCAAAGGAAGTTGGATAGTTACTTGAAAATGGAATAACTTACAGGGTTAGGGACAGAAAGCTGGTTGTATGGGACTAAGCACCACTGCTCTTTCAAAGACTCAGACTCATGACGGGTTTAATGGCTGCTTTCTGTGCTGCAAATTTCTGAAATTCCCATAAAAGGCTTCCAAACTGTACATAAAGCTGTTACTGCACCCCCAACTCAGATCTCGTACATATTTAACACTTCACTTTATATTCTAACACCAGATACAAAATACTAAGTTAGGTGCAGCTCTTGAACCCATCTACCATGTCCCCAAATTGCTGTGAAAGCACTTGACCATCCCTGGTGCACAGATTCAAACTGACCTGTTTTGTAGAGGATGTTTTAGGTATTGATCCTGGCTTACAGTTTCAGGACACACTTCTGGTGCTGCTGCTGAATCAGCTTCCAGGACCTCAGGTACTTCTTGCTGGAAAATAAATTGTGATAGTTAGAGCACACTGAGAGAAGTACAAACATCACCTTTACAAAGTTTGTAAGTTAACCATGTTGGTATAAAGACAAAAATCTGAGAGTTTCACAAAGTCATGCATAAAGATATTGCAGCCTCCAGTGCCCCTTTACCTGATCACCACAGCATATTGATACCCAATCCACAAAGCTGGCTCTGCATTGCATCATTACAGCTGACCAATTGGCCACTGCATAATTTGACAAAAGAACAATATGTTATGAATCTTTACAATACTTGTTATTTGAGAACATGGCTTGCAAAGTGGAGGAAATACAATCATTAAAGAAGTGGTACTGCACAAACCAATAGAACTGCAGGTTGATGAGTCCTCAGAAATTGAATTAGAATTAGGTTTTATGGTCACCTGTACTCAAGTACAGGGATACAGGAATACAACGAAAAGTGTACAAAGTCACCATCCCTGACGCAATCTTCGGTCCAAAGTCTTACGGATAAAAAGTAGAAAAATAAAGAAATAAGTTAGAAGTTCAGCATTAGTCTTTTAGCTGTGGATCTGCAGATGCTCTATGCTGGGCTTTTCCCACAAGGGCTCAATCTCTCCTCCATGCTGCGGTCTTGCCACTGACCAGAGTGTCATCCAGCCTCACCAGCCACCTTGCCACCAACTGTTCTGGTTCTGCCCAGTTATAGAGTCATAGCAATGTAGACCAGATATTCCAACCTAAGCTAGTCTCAATTGCCAGCACCCGGCCCATATCTATCTAAGCCCTTCCTATTTATATACCTATCCATGTGCCTTTTAAATGTTGCAATTGTACCAACCGCCACCACTTCCTCTGGCAGCTCATTCCATACATGCACCACCCTGTGTGAAAAGGTTGCCCCTTAGGTCTCTTTCCCCTCTCATCCTAGAACTATGTATTCTAGTTCTGGACTCCCCGACCCCAGGGAAAAGACCTTGGCTATTTATCCTATCCATGTCCCATATGATTTATAAACCTCTATAAGGTCACCCCTCAGCCTCCGATGCTCCAGAGAAAAAAAACCCAACCAGTTCAGCCTCTCCTTATATAGCTCCTCCATCTCTGGCAACATCCTTGTAAATCTTTTCCGAACCCTTTTAAGTTTCACAACATTCTTCTGGAAGGACACCAGTATTGCACACAATATTCCAAAGTGGCCTAACCAATGTCCTATACAGCAGCAACATGACCTCCCAATTCCTATGCCCAATGCTCTAACCAATAAAGGAAAGCATACCAAACACCTTTTCACTATCCTGTCTACCTGAGATTCTACTTTCAAGGAACTATGAACCTGCACTCCAAGGTCTCTTTTTTCAGCAACATTCCCCAGGACCTTACCATTAAGTGTCTCAGTCCTGCTCTGATTTGCTTTTCTAAATGCAGAACCTCACATTTATCTAAAAAAAAAACCTCCCATCTGCCACTCCTCAACCGTTTAGACTATCTGATCAAGATCCCGTTGTACTCCGAGGTAACCTTCTTTGCTGTCCCCTACACCTCCAATTTTGGTATCATCTGCAAACTTACTAACTATACCTCCTATCTTCACATCCAAATCATTTATAGAAATGACAAAAAGCAGTGGACCCAGCACCGATCCTTGTGGCACATCTTTGCTCACAGGCCTGCAGTCTGAAAAACAACCCTCCACCACCATTGTCTGTCTTCTACCCTTGAGCCAGTTCTGTATCAAAATGGCTAGCTCACCCTGTATTCCATGTGACCTAACCTTGCTAACCAGTCACCCATGAGTTCACCAGAGCCAAAGTCTTGCTTTGGGCCCCAGCCACTGGCAGGCTCTGGACCCCGATGCTGTCATCTCCATGAACAAGCTTTCTCCAGAAGATAAGTGACTTTCATCTCCGGATTTTAAGAGAGGATGCTAACGTTGGAAATACTTTTCCAAAGTTTACTAGATTCTGGGAAGGTTCCATCAAACTGCAATGTAGTGAAAATAACCTCTCTATTCATGAAGGGTGAGGGTGCTGAAAACAGGAAGCTCCAGGCTGGTTAGTTTGACTTTTGCCATGGAGAAAGTGTACAATCATTAAGGAAGTTAGAACGGAGCAATTTGAAAAAGCTTCAATGTAATTTTGAAGAGTCAGCATGGGGTTTACTGAAAGAGAAATGATATTTAACCAATTTATTAGAGGTTGTTGAGGAAGTAACTTGCACTGTGGATAAAAGGGAGCCTGCAGACTTGGATTTCCAGATGGAAATTTGACAAGATGCCATGTGAAACATTATGGCGTAATAAAAGAGCTCATGCTTTTTAAATTCATTCACAGGATGCAGACACCACTGGCTAGGACAGCATATATTGCCCCTTCCTAATTGTTAAGAGTCAATTACATTGCTATGGCTCTGAAATCTTGCAAGGGTCTGTGAAGGGGCCTCAGCTTTACACAAGTTACATCTACGACTTAAATGAGGGGAGCAGGAGGGGCTATCTTGTGGCACAGTAGTCAGGTTCCTGCCCAAGATCGGAATGTCCAGGTTCAAGTCCCACCTGCTCCAGAAGTGTGTAATTATACCTCTGAACAGTGATGAGAAGAATAGGTTTAATTAAAAAAAAATGAGGGGAGCAAAGGCAAAGCAGTTAAACTTACAAATCACACAAAGGTAGGTCAGGAAGTATGTTGTGAAGATGACACCAGGAAGATGCAGATAGATGTAGACAGGTTGAGCGAGTGGGACTAAGTACAGTAAATTGAGTATAATGTGGAAAAATCTGGACTTTGGCAGAAAAAGTAATGCCTTGAACACAGTCAACCTGCTTCATTTACCTTTAAACTGAAGTTAACTGCCAGTCATCAATAATGCATGCATTCTCCAAATCTCCAGAGACAACTTGTCAAGCAACCAGTACTCTGTTCATATTGATCAAAATTTAATTCCCGTTACATTGGTATTCTTATGAATTGCCCTGACGAGTACAAGATGAAACACCAATGAAGTATGTTATTTTTAAGCAATACTCAAGGCTACATGTACGAGATTGTACCTTTTACTGTCACAAACAAAATATTGAGGACGAATGAAAGTAAGCTTCAGCCTCAAATAAATTTCAGATGACATTAAACTGAAATTTCACCTGCCTGTTTAAGTCAATGCAAAGAAAAACCCATGACACTATTCAAAGGTAGTTCAGCCAATTGTTATGACACAGATGAACCTAACTAAAATTAACACCCCAGAAAAGCTCACCTCAAATCTGTTAAAAGTGAGAGTGAGTGAAAGAAAACTCCTGATGATTTCCACTATTTAAAGAAAAAATTTCCTAACTCTAACAGTGAACACTAAACAAAAACTATTAACAAATCCAAGCCCCCTTTCCTTAACTAATCACTATCTGACCCTAACTCTATAAAAATGATGTTCCTAGAAGAATTATTAAATATTACATTTAATCTCAAAGCCCATACAGTTTATTGTGTGCTGCCTTTCTTCCGAATCTGCTGTTTCCTTCTGTCCTTTGAATCTGTTGTCTTCTTCCTGGGCCAAACTCTATGATTTTTTTTAAACTGAGAGTGTCTTTATATATAATTCCTTGGTACCTTTAATAGATGGAGCCTTCTGAGATTTCTTTGACAGCATTGAGACCCCTTTCAGATGACATGTGCTCTCATGTTCAATGGGCAGTTAGCTCTGAATACCTTTTTTTTAAAATCTCCCCAAGATTCGCACTCATTGTACTGACAATATTGTGCCAATCAAATTCAATTTGTGTTTTGGTATCCTAAGCATAATTTAAATTAATTAGTTAAATTAAAGTTCAATTGCCTTAACATCAAAACACAACCCAAGCCAATGGTTACATATTATCAATTCTCAGCTAGTCACAGGCATGGACTGTCACAATCTCTAAACCCAGAAAAGCACTCTGTCTTTAAGTGACCTTATACTCTTCTGACTTCATAATGTCTAAACCAATAACATGTTCACTTTGTAGGAAGCTAGGGAACTGATTGCTGTGTCCCTTGCTCAGGTGTTTATATCAATAGCAACAACTGAGGTGCTGGAAGACTGGAAAGCAGAAATGTAGTGCCACTATTTAAGGTGGTAAGGAAAAGTCAGGGTTCTACAGACTGGTGAGCCTGACATCACTGGTGGGTAGACTGTTGGAGGGAATTCTGAGGGGCACGATTTACATGTATTTGAAAAGGCAAGGAATGATTAAGAGTAGCCAACATGACTGTGCGTGGGAAATCATGCCTCACTAACTTGATCGAGTTTTTTGAAGAAGTGACAAAGAAGATTGATGAAGCAGAGCAGCGGACATTGAATATCTTGCTGAAGTCCATAGACAACAAGGTACCTCATAGTAGACTGGGTAGCAAGGTTAGATCACATGGAATACAGGGAGTGCTAGCCATTTGAATACAAAACTGGCTTGAAGGCAGGAGACCGAAGGTGGTGGAGGAGGGCTGTTTTACAGACTGGAGCTGTGACCAGCAGTGTGCCACAAGGATCAGTGCTGGGTCCACTGCTTCTTGTCACTTATATAAATGATTTGGATGTGAATATAGGAGATATGGTTAGTAATTTTGCAGATGACACCAAAATTGATGCTATAGTGGATAGTGAAGGTTATCAACACAACCTTGATCTCATGGGCCAAGGAGTGGTAGATGAACTTTAATTTAGATAAATGTGAGCTGTTGCATTTTGATAAGGCAGATCAGGGCAGGACTTATACACTTAATGGTACAATCCTGAGGTGTGTTGTTGAACAAAGAGACCTGGAGTGGAGGCTCATAGTTCCCTGAGGATGGAGTCACAGGTAGGCAGGGTAGTGAAGGCGTTTGATACGCTTGCTTTTATTGGCCAGTACATTGAGTATAGGAGTTGGGATGACATATTGCGGCTGTACCCGACATTGGTTAGGCCACTATTGAAATATTGCATTCAGTTCTGGTCTCCCTGCTGTAGGAAAGATAGTGAAATTTGAAAGGGTTCAGAAAAGATTTTACAAGGATGTTGCCAGGATTGGAGGGTTTGAGCTATATAGAGAGGCTGAATAGACTGGGGCTATTTTCCCTGGAACATTACAGACTGATGGGTGATCTTATAAAGGTTTATAAAATCATGAGGGGCAAGCATAGGATGATTGGCAAAGGTCTTTTCTTCAGGGTTGGCGCGTTCAAAACTAGAGGGCATAGGTTTAAGGTAGAGGGGAAAGATTTAAAAGAGACTTCAGGGGCAATTTTTTTGAAAAACAGAGGTGGTGTATGTAAAGAATGGGCTGCCAGAGGAAGTGGCAGAGACTAGTACAATTACAACATTTAGATTAGATTAGATTCCCTACAGTGTGGAAACAGGCCCTTCGGCCCAACAAGTCCACACCCGAACCTCCGAAGGTTAACCCACCCAGTCCCATTTCCCTCTGCACCGAATACTATGGGCAATTTAGCATGGCCAATTCACCTGATCTGCACATCTTTGGACCTGTGGGAGGAAACCGAGCACCTAGAGGAAACCCACACAGACACTGGGATCTGGATGGATAGTTGAATAGGAAGGGTTGAGGAATGTGAACCAAATGCTGGCAAAGGGCACCAGATTAATTTTCAATACCTGTTAAAAAGTGCAGCCAGTCAGGCAGCATCTCAGGAGCAGGAGAGTTAATGTTGAGCGTAAACCAATGAACAGCTTATGCTCGAAATATCAACTCTCCTGCTCCTCGGATGCTGCCTGACTAGCTGTGCTTTTCTAGCACCACACTTTTTGACTCTGATCTCCAGCATCTGCAGTGCTCACTTTCTCCTAACATTATGTTAAGTAGATAGTTGAAAACTGCAAAGGGATATTGATAGATTAACTAGTGTGTGGAGTTCATTAAGTTGTGAAAATACAAAGTCTTCAACCTTGGCTGAAGAAAGCTTTGAGGAGAAAGTGAGGTCTGCAGATGCTGGAGATCAGAGCTGGAAATGTGTTGCTGGAAAAGCGCAGCAGGTCAGGCAGCATCCAAGGAGCAGGAGAATCGACGTTTCGGGCAAAAGCTTTTCTTCAGGAATGAGGAAGGTGTGCCCAGCAGGCTAAGATAAAAGGTAGGGAGGAGGGACTTGGGGGAGGGGCGTCGGAAATGTGATAGGTGGAAAGAGGTCAAGGTGAGGGTGATAGGTCAGACTGGGGTGGGGGCGGAGAGGTCGGGAAGAAGATCTCAGGTTAGGAAGGCGGTGCTGAATTTGATGGATTTGACTGAGACAGGGTGGGGGGAGGGGAAATGAGGAAACTGGTGAAATCCGAGTTCATCCCTAGTGGTTGGAGGGTTCCTAGCCGGAAGATGAGGCGTTCTTCCTACAACCGTCGTTTTGTTGTGGTCTGACGATGGAGGAGTCCAAAGACCTGCATATCCTTGGTGGAGTGGGAGGGGGAATTGAAATGTTGAGCTACAGGGTGGTTGGGTTGGTTGGTCCGGGTGTCCCAGAGGTGTTCTCTGAAACGCTCCGCAAGAAGCCGGCCTGTCTCCCCAATATAGAGGAGGTCACATCGGGTGCAGAGGATGCAATAGATGATATGTGTGGAGGTGCAGGTGAATCTGTGGCGGATATGGAAGTTTCCTTTGGGGCCTTGGAGGGAGGTGAGGGGGGAGGTGTGGGCGCAAGTCTTGCACCTCCTGCGGTTGCAGGGGAAGGTGCCGGGAGTGGAGGTTGGGTTGGTGGGGGGTGTGGATCTGACGAGGGAGTCACGGAGGGAGTGGTCTTTACGGAATGCTGATACGGGAGGGGAGGGAAATATATCCTTGGTGGTGGGGTCCGTTTGGAGGTAGCGGAAATGACGGCGGATGATGCGCTGTACATGGAGATTGGTGGGGTGGTAGGTGAGGACCAGTGGGGTTCTGTCCTGGTGGCGGTTGGAGGGGCGGGGTTCAAGGGCGGAGGAGCGGGAAGTGGAAGAGATGCGGTGGTGGGCATCGTCGACCACGTCGGGGGGGAAATTGCGGTCCTTGAAGAAGGAGGCCATCTGGGTTGTGCGTTTTTGGAACTGGTCCTCCTGGGAGCAGATGCGGCGGAGTCGAAGGAATTGGGAGAATGGGATGGCGTTTTTACAGGGGGCAGGATGGGAGGAGGTGTAGTCCAGGTAGCTGTGGGAGTCGGTCGGTTTGTAGTAGAAGAAAGCTTTGCCAATGCTGAGAAGCTGGGAACTGGAGGAGCGACAATTAAGGGCTACTATAGAAGTATTTTTAGTTGGTGCAGGCTCAAGGAGAAAAGAGCCTCTGGACAGGTACAAAAGAAAGTGAAAGTGGCAAATGGCATGTTGGCCTTTGTCCTGAGGGAGCTGAAATATAAACATCTGGAAATTTGGCTATTAAAACAAAGTGCTGGAGAATCTCAACAGGTCTGGCAGTATCCATGGAGAGCGAAACAGAACATTTTGATTTTATTTGGAAGTATTGCTATAGTTAAGTTACACCCCATCTACATCATAATGCAGCTTTAGACACTGCATTTTAAAGAGAAGACATTTTGAAGGGAGTGAACATTTATCAAGTTGATAGCAGGATTAAAATAAGCTAATTTCATGAGAATAACAAGTGTGGCACTGGAAAGGCATAGCTGATCAGGCAGCATCCGAGGAGCTGGAGAGTCGACGTTTCAAGCATAAGCTTTCACCAGGAACATAGGGGGACCCTAAGGAGACTGTGATAAATGGGAGATGGGTGGACAAAGGGTAGGCAGAGGAGACAACCTGGGGGGGGGGGGGAATGGCGTGCAAAGAGAGAGAGACTCTCCTCCTTGTGGAGGGATGAGGAAAACTTCAAGATGGGCTTCGCAGTAATGTCATAATCGACTAGGAGAAAGTGAAGATTGCAGATGCTGGAGATTAGAGTCAAAAGGTGGCTGTGCTTTTCTAGCACTCCAGTCAGGCAGCATCCGAGGAGCAGGAGATTACACATTTCAAAATAAGCTCATCATCAATGATGAGCTTGTCTCAATATTTTTGGATTGCATGATTGATTTGCTTAAACACACAAGCTCTTTAAATTATTTTGTACCATCAGCACTGTGTGCTGAGTATCGGAACAGTGCCTGATTGAGCACAGGAATTTTCAGGTTACTGTGCAATTGCACAGCACAGGGAATACCTTTGCCCCATTTAGTGTTACGATTAAGGGGTGATCTAATTAAGGTGTCTAAAGGCTCTGATGGGTTCAGCGGAGGGGATAGGGAAAGAATGCAAATTTCAAAACCGAGATTGACAGTTCCTTTAAGGGAAAGAGAAGATTGTTAGAGTAGAGTTAAGATGCCGATCAGCCACTATTACACTGAATGATAGAACAGCCTCAAGAAATTAAGTGTTCTGCTTCTGTATGTATGTTGTACAAAGCGTCACTCCTTATGACAGCAGCTTACAATAGATATCACAGGGTGTTCCTGTCCAAGACTATTCCTTCAATTTAGAATTTACGATTGCAGCAGTGTGGACTGTGAGGATTTAAAAGCACCTAAGACAAAAATATTGGGTGTTGTTTGCTGTGACTGCTCAGACAACCTGAACTTCGATTTATTAGTGTTTATTCCTTTGACAAGTGACAAATTGGTGTGAATAGGCAAATAGCCTAATCCTTGCCAATTCATAATTTTTTCACTCTAGTCAAGTGACCAAAATGTAAACTCTGGCCCACAGACATTCTATAATTGATAACTGTCACTTTTTGCACCAAATTATTTCACATGCTACCTAACTCATAGCAAGATCCCTGTCCTCAACTCAGTCCTGAACAGAATCATTTCAGTCAAGAGGGAAGGCACCAGCTGCTGAAACATGCTAGATGCATTTTTCATTCTGAAATATTTGATCCAAGAACTCTTGCGCAATGCACCTGAACCCGGAGAGTCACCATCCTTCAGTCGGATCTTATTAAATAACTGTTGCCCAGATTATGTAGCATTGGTTGTTGAAATTATAATTACCGTCAGACAACTATACATTCTTGCAACAGAATTCTCACTCACAGGTACCAGTTCTACTGTATTTCTTCCTTACAACAGAAGACTCCACGAACAAATCATCCTCCTGGGCATGAAGGCCCACATTTGGTTATGCAAGTTCATAAAACCCAAAAGTAATTTTTTGTCATGCACTGTGAAGAAACACATTAGAGTCATCCTATAAACTGATGGACAAGCTTTATTCTCTCTCTGGGTCAGCTTTGATATATCATGAGTATTTCCTCATCCTTGCAGGCATTAACTTTTTTTTTAGTTGCCCTGGCAACAATTGGATATACAAATCCATGCACCTACCCAGAGGGAACTTGTACAACAGCCTTTCGCCTCTTACATTTCACAGATGCAGACCAATTACCTAGCAATGCTCATATAGCGTACATTTAAAATCCATAAACTCAGCCAACCTGCCTGACTCAGTTCAAACTACCCCAATAACAGCCCCTGAATTGCTAAATTCCAAAAATTTTAAAATGATGAATAGTTTCAGCATGAGTTCTGGGAACAAAAATTACTCCCCAGTCTTCATAACTCACCTTAAACATACATTGGTTTCTGCTTCTCTGTACTTGGCTCTGACTCCACATGCTTCGTGACCTAAATAGAGTTAGCTCTGCAATTACTTATCACTGGTCTTTTGATACACTCACTACATTACACAGTACATCAGTGCAACTCAATAGGTAGCACTCTTGCCTCAAAGTAAAAAGACTGCTCAAATCTCACTCCAGAAGGTTATCCACAAAAATCTAGGTAAACACTCTAGCGCATTACTGAAGGATACGATGTTAAGATGGATAAGATGTTAAAACAACACATCAGGGCGGCACAGTGGCTAGCACTGCTGCCTCACAGCGCCAGAGACCCGGGTTCAATTCCCGACTCAGGCGACTGTGTGGAGTTTGCACGTTCTCCCCGTGTCTGCGTGGGTTTCCTCCGGGTGCTCCGGTTTCCTCCCACAGTCCAAAGATGTGCAGGTCAGGTGAATTGGCTGTATTAAATTGTCCGTAGTGTTAGGTAAAAAGGGGTACATGTAGGGGTATGGGTGGGTTGCGCTTCGGCGTGGACTTTTTGGGCCGAAGGGCCTGTTTCCACATTGTAAGTAATCTAATCTAATCAGTATTGAGGCAAATGCAAAAGACTCCACGACGACTTTGAGGCCATTACAACATTTATTTGATTAAATGACTTAATTGTTTATGCAAATTAGCTGCCACATTTCCTATGCTTCCAAGTAGTTATTAAGCAGCTATGCTTTGGGATATTCTGAATTTGAAATAAATATATCTTTTTTTCTACTTAACTCCTCTACTCTGATGTACTCAAAGAATTCAATGAGCTTGAATTCAATGAAATAACCTTTCATTTTTTTTCAATTTTTGCTTAATTACACAAGTGAAGAGTCTAGGGAATAGGGAAAGTCTATATTCATTAGACTTGCTCCATTTCAGCCCCACTTCTGATAAATATAATTATTAGGTAAATTGATCTAAAAATCTGTTTCCTCTTCCCATCTTAACTTGCATGAAGTTAATGTATTTATATGGAATTTATAGTGGCCTCTTTCATAAATGAATTCATATTTTAATTAAATCAATTTCCAATGTTACCTTTACAGCGACTGAAGTAAAGTTATTTAATATTTGCTATATTGTGATGACCACATAAGATCCATTTTCGATTATCACTGAATTCCTTTGGTCATCCTGCCCATCAGCCCAATCCTTTGCCCAATACCACTGGCACAGTTATCAAACCACCTCCCTCCAGCTAAAGGCCCACGGGCAATTCTGGAACAGTAGCACCCACCCAGCGACCCTATAACTTAAGATCAGTGTGCCCTCCACCCTCCAATTCAACAGTCTTTATCCCGCCCTAGACTGTCTTCTTACAATACACTGCGAGTCGGGGCCCTCCACTCCAGGGCCCGGCTACTCCACACTCCATTCCCGCCTAGCCGCTGCACCCATTACCAGCGTCAAGTCTCCGCTCTAAACCCCACCTTCCCATCCTAGCCAATCTAACTGCTACCGGCCCACCTCAGCTCACGCAAACAGATAACCTAACCCCATTATTCCGCTCTCTCCACCCGATCTCACCGGTTCCACTACTGCCGCCGGCTCCGCAGTCGCCATCTTGCTATGCTCGGAGCCCCTCCCCCAAGTTCGCACACATCCGCCAATCACTGGATCGGCACCAATCAGCCAATGGCAGGCCAAACTACCGTCAACCAATCGCAGTGCCCCCCCCATCCACCAATCAGCAGACACGCATTAATCCGCCAATGAACATACACATTATGGTGGCGTGCCATGAATGAGTCGTAATCTGATTGGCCATCTGACCGTCCAATAAGGAATGGGTTGTTGTACCGTTGGCGGTCGATTCATCAGGATTCCGGAGATTGAGAGCAGTTGGCTCATATACTTCTCAGCTCCAGGCGGTTAAGGCCCAGCTTGAAGGCGGGGGTGGGTTGTAGTGCATTCCAGTCTTAGATTGGCTGATTACGATGATACAAGTGGCATTTCGACTCTAGGGAGGCGTGTGTATTTCGCTGTCATCTGTTCTGAGTGGATTATAGCTCTTGGTCTTTCGTTTGGGCGAGGAATTTAGAATGTTTTCTTATTCTTGTTCAAGTAAGAGATGCTTTTGGTTTGGATAGAGTCATAGAGATGTACAGCATGGAAACAGAACCTTCGGTTCAACGCGTCCATGTCGACCAAATATCTTGTTTCTTTTATATTTTATTGTACAGAACCGAATTGCGTTTGTGACTATGTATGTACCTTTTATGAATAAAGTATATTTTTGAAATTTTAAGAAATGCTGTATAGTATATGGGTGTTACTGGCTGGATCAACATTTATTGCCCATTCATCTGAGTGCCAGCTCTGATACCTCCTCCTACCTTCCCCTGCACCATAACCCCACCGTGGCACATCAGGCCATTGTATCAACTGTAGTCACTGTCCTCATTTCATCTGGTGAGTTCTTTGCCTCCAAAGTGATAGTCCTCAAACCCAACATAGCTTGTTTCTGCCTCCATCCAAAAATCCACAAACAGGACTCCCTCATTCCTGATGAATGACAAAGAAGATTGATGAGGGCAGAGCAGTAGATGTGATCTATATGGACTCCAGTAAGGTGTTCGACAAGGTTCCCCATGGGAGATGGTTAGCAAGGTTAGATCTCATGGAATACAGGGAAAACAAGCCATTTGGATACAGAACTAGCTCAAATGTAGAAGACAGAGGGTGGTGGTGGAGGGCTGTTTTTCAGACTGGAAGCCTGCGACCAGTGGAGTGCACAAGGATCGGTGCTGGGCCCTCTACTTTTTGTCATTTACATAAATGATTTGGACGTGAGTATAAGAGGTGTAGTGGACAGTAATCTGGTTACCTCAGATTACAACAGGATCTGGACCAGATGGGCCAATGGGCCAAAAGATTTACAAGGATGTTGCCAGGGTTGGAGGATCTGAGCTACAGGGAGAGGCTGAACAGGCTGGGGCTGTTTTCCCTGGAGTGTCGGAGACTGAGGGGTGATCTTATTGAGGTTTAGAAAATTATGAGGGGCATAATTTATATAAATGATTTGGATGTGAACATAGTTGGTAAGTTTGCAAATGACACCAAAATTGGAGGCGTAGTGGATACCGAAGAAGGCTACCTCAGAGTACAAAGGGATCTTGATCAGATAGGCCAATGGGGCCAAGGAGTGGCAGATGGAGTTTAATAGCAGAGAGATACATGTGAGATGCAGCATTTTGGAAAGGCAAATCAGGGTAGGACTTGTGGGCGGCACGGTGGTTAGCACTGCTGCCTCACCGTGCTGGAGACCCGGGTTCAATTCCCGCCTCAGGCGACTGACTGTGTGGAGTTTGCACGTTCTCCCCGTGTCTGCGTCGGTTTCCTCCCACAGTCCAAAGATGTGCAGGTCAGGTGAATTGCCCATGCTAAATTGCCCAAAGAGTTAGGTAAGGGGTAAATGTAGCGGTATGGGTGGGTTGCGCTTCGGCGGGTTGGTGTGGACTTGTTGGGCCGAAGGGCCTGTTTCCACACTGTAATCTAATCTAATCTTGTACACTTAATGGTAAGGTCCTGGCTAGTGTTTCTGAAAAAAAAAAGAGACCTTGGCATGCAGGTTCATAGTTCCTGGAAACTGGAGTCTCAGGTAGATAGGATAGTGAAGAAGGTGTTTGATATGCTTTCCTTTACTGGTCAGAGCATTGTGTATAGGAGTTGAGAGGTCATGTTGCAGCCGTACAGGACATTGGTTAGGTTACAATATTGCAAGCAATTCTGGTGAAATTTGAAAGGGTTCAGAAAAGATTTACAAGGATGTTGCTGGGGTTGGAGGGTTTGAGCTGTAGGGAGAGGCTGAATAGGCTGGGGCTGTTTTCCCTGGAGTATTGGAGGCTGAGGGGTGACCTTTATAGAGAATTATAAAATCAAGAGGGGCATGGATAGGTTAAATTGACAAGGTGGAAATCAACTAGGTGGAAGTGAGGTCTGCAGATGCTGGAGATCAGAGTCGAGAGTGTGTTGCTGGAAAAGCACAGTAGATAAGCCAGCAACCGAGGAGCAGGAGAATGGACGTTTCAGCCCGGAGCCCTTAATAGAGTCATAGAGATGTACTGAAGAAGGGCTAATGCCCGAAACGTCGATTCTCCTGTTCCCTAGATGCTGCCTGACCTGCTGCGCTTTTCCAGCAACACATTTCCATCATAGAGATGTACAGCATGGAAACAGACGCTTTGGTCCAACCCGTCCATGCCGACCAGATATCCCAACCCAATCTAGTCCCACCTGCCAGCACCAGGCCCATATCCCTCCAAACCCTTCCTATTCATATACCCATCCAAATGCCTCTTAAATGTTGCAATTGTACCAGCCTCCACCACATCCTCTGGCAGCTCATTCCATACACGTACCACCCTCTGCACGAAAAGGTTGCCCCTTAGGTTTTGGTGTCATTTGCAAACTTACCAACTATGTTCACATCCAAATCATTTATATAAATTACGAAAGATAGTGGACTCAGCACCGATCCTTGTGGCATACCACTGGTCACAGGCCTCCAGTCTGAAAAGCACCACTCCACCACCACCCTCTGTCTTTTACCTTAGAGCCAGTTCTGTATCCAAATGGCTAGTTCTCCCTGTATTCCGTGTGATCTAACCTCGCTAACCAGTTTACCATGAGGAACCTTGTTGAATGCCTTACTGAAGTTTATATAGCTCACGTCCACACCTCTTCCCTCATCAACCCTCATCGTTACTTCAAAAAACGTAATCAAATTAGTAAGCCATGATTTCCCACACACAAAGCCATGTTGACTATCTCTAATCAGTCCTTATTTTTCCAAATAGATGTAAAATCTTGTCCCTCAGGATTACCTCCAACAATTTGCCCACCATCGATATCCCTCTATAGTTCTCTGGCTTTTCCTTACCACCTTTCTTAAATTGTGGCAACAACACGTTAGCCAACTTCCAGTCTTCCAGCACCTCACCTGTGACTAACAGTGATACAATATCTCAGCAAGGGCCCGACAACCACTTGGAGAAAGTGAGGACTGCAGATGCTGGAGATCAGAGCTGAAAATGTGTTGCTGGAAAAGTGCAGCAGGTCAGGCAGCATCCAAGGAACAGGAGAATCGACGTTTCGGGCATAAGCCCTTCTTCAGGAATGAGGAAAGTGTGTCCAGCAGGCTAAGATAAAAGGTAGGGAGGAGGGACTGGTCCTCCTGGGAGCAGATGCGGCGGAGACGAAGGAATTGGGAATATGGGATGGTGTTTTTACAGGGGGCAGGGTGGGAGGAGGTGGACCAGGAGTACCAGTTCCAAAACCATACAACCCAGATGGCCTCCTTCTTCAAACACCGCAATTTCCCGCCAGACGTAGTCGACGATGCCCTCCACCGCATCTCTTCCATTTCCCGCTCCTCCGCCCTTGAGCCCCGCCCCTCCAACTGTCACCAGGACAGAACCCCACTGGTCCTCCATGTACAACCTACCACCCCACCAACCTCCATGTACAACATATCATCCGCTGTCATTTCCGCCACCTCCAAACGGACCCCACCACCAGGGATATATTTCCCTCCCCTCCCCTATCAGCGTTCCAAAAAGACCACTCCCTCCGTGACTCCCTCGTCAGGTCCACACCCCCCACCAACCCAACCTCCACTCCCGGCACCTTCCCCTGCAACCGCAAGAAATGCAAAACTTGCGCCCACACCTCCCCCCTTACTTCCCTCCAAGGCCCCAAGGGACACTTCCATATCTGCCACAAATTCATCTGCACCTCCACACACATCATCTATTGCATTCACTGCACCGGATGTGGCCTCCTTTATATTGGGGAGACAGGCCGCCTACTTGCGGAACGTTTCAGAGAACACCTCTGGGACACCCGCACCAACCAACCCAACCACCCCGTAGCCCAATACTTTAACTCCCCCTCCCATTCCACCAAGGACATGCAGGACCTTGGACTCCTCCATCGCCAGACCATGGCAACACGACGGTTGGAGGAAGAGCGCCTCATCTTCTGCCTGGGAACCCTCCAACCACAACGGATGAACTCAGATTTCTCCAGTTTCCTCATTTCCCCTCCCCCCACCTTGTCTCAGTCAAATCCCTCGAACTCAGCACCGCCTTCCTAACCTGCAATCTTCTTCCTGACCTCTCCCCCCCCCCACTCCACTCCGGCCTATCACCCTCACCTTGACCACCCTCCACCTATCGCAATTCCAACGCCCCTCCCCCAAGTCCCTCCTCCCTACCTTTTATCTTAGCCTGCTGGACACACTTTCCTCATTCCTGAAGAAGGGCTTATGCCCGAAACGTCGATTCTCCTGTTCCTTGGATGCTGCCTGACCTGCTGTGCTTTTCCAGCAACACATTTTCAGCCCCGACAATCACTTCCCTAGTTTCCACTGAGTTCTGGGGTACACCTGATTAGGTCCTCAGGATTTATCCAACTTTATGCATTTTAAGACATCCAGCACTTCTCTTTTGTAATATAGTCAGTGTGGATCTGTTGGGCTGAATGGCCTGTTTTCACACTGTGGTGATTCTATGAAGATGGAAAGTGACACAATTCAATTTGAAACTAGGGTCCTGAATTTAAAGAAAGCTAACGTTGATGGTATGAAGCATGCATTGGCAAGGATAAGCTGGCCAAGGATACTGAAGTGGTGGTGGATAGGCAATGCCAGATAATGAGAGAAGACAGGAATGAACTTCAACAATTGTACATCCCTATCTGGCGTAAGAGTAAAACATGGAAGTGGCTAACAAGGGAAATTAGGGATAGTATTAAAGCCAAAGAAGAGGCATATAAATTGGCCAGAAAAAGCAGCAAACCTGAGGACTGGGAGAAATTTAAAATTCAGCACAGGAGGACAAAGGATTTGGAATTGGAAAATAGAATATTAAAGTAAGCTTGCAGGAAGCATAAAAACTGACGGCAAAAACCTTTATAGTTATGTGAAGAGAAAAAAAAGAGTTGTGAGGACAAATGTAGGTCCCTTGCAAATAGATTCATGTCAATTCATAATGGACAACAAAGAGATGGCAGACCAGTTGAACAAATATTTTGGATCTGTCTTCACTAAGGAGGACATAAATAACCTTCAGGAAATGCTAAGGGACAGAGGGTCAAGTTTGAAGGAGGAACTGAAGGAAATCCTTATTAGTACAGAAATGGTATTGGGAGATTGATGGGTTTAAAACCCAATAATGCCAGAATTGTCCCAGAGTACTTAATGAAGTGGAACTAGGAATAGTGATTGCATTGGTGATAATTTTCCAGCATTCTGTGCATTCCGGAAGAATTCCAGTGGACTGGAGGGTAGACAATGTTACTGCACTCTTTAAAACAGGAGAGACAGAGAAAATGGGGAATTATAGGCTAGTTAGCCTGACATTGGTGGTGGGGAAAATGCTGGAATCAATCATTAAGGATATAATAACTCAGCATTTGGACAGTGGTGACAGAATCTGTCCTGGTCAACATGGATTCACTAAAGGGAAGTCATGCTTGACAAATTTTCTGGAATGTTTTGAGAATGTGACCAGTAGAATCGACAAGGGTGAATCAGTAGATGTTGTGTATCTGGACTTTCAAAAGGCTTTTGACAAATCCACACAGGAGATTAGTAAGGAAAATCAAAAAGGTTATGGTAATGTTTTGACATGGATACAGAACTGGTTGACTGACAGTAAGAAGGGAGTTAGAATAAGCACATCCTTTACAGTGCGGCAGGCAGTGACGAGTGAGGTGCTGCAGAGTTCAGTGCTGGGACCACAGCTATTCACAATATACATTAAGGATTTGGATGAAGGAGTTGAATGCAGTATCTCCAAATTTGTAGATGACACTAAGCTAGGTGGCAGTGTGTGTTGTGGGGATGATGCTTAGAGGCTGTAGGGTGACTTGGCTGAATGGGCAAATACTTGGCAAATGCCATATAATGTGGAGAAATGTGAGGTTATTAACATTGATTGCAAAAACAGGAAGGCAGATAATTATCTGATAGGTGGCTATTTCATCAGTTTAGGAAAAGACGAGGTGATGACACCAGGGTGTCATTGTGGAAAGTGGCTGAAGGTTGGCATGCAAGTGCAGCAGGTGGTGAGGAAAGCTAATAGCATGCTCTCCTTCATAGCAAGAGGATTTGAGAATTGGAGTAAGGATGTCTTGCTGCAATTACACAGGCCCTTAGTGAGGCCACATCTTGAGTATTGTGTGCAGTTTTGGTCTCCTCATCTAAGGAAGGACATTCTTGTTATTGAGGGAGTCCAGTGAAGATTCACCAGAATAATTCCCGGGATGGCAAGAGGAAAGACTGACTTGTACTCGCTGGAATTTAGAAGAATGAGAGGGATCTCACAGAAAGTCCTGATGGGTCTGGACAGGCTAGATGTGGGAAGAATATTCCTAATGTTGGGGAAGTCCAGAACAAGGGGTCACAGTCTAAGATGAAGGGGTAAACCATTCAGGACTGAGGTGAGGAAGGATGACTTCACTCAGAGTTGTGAACCTGTGGAATTCGCTCTCACAGGAAGCTGCTGGGGCCAGTTCATTAGATATATAATCAAGAAAGAGCTGGACGTGACCCTCGTGGCTAAAAGGATCAAAGGGTATGGAGAGAAAGTGAGAATGGGATGCTGAAATTACATGATCATATTGAATATTGGTGCAGACTTGAAGGGCTGATTGGCCTATTTCTGGACCTATTTTCTATGTATTAACGTACCTTTATTGTTTGGGCCACTAATTTTCTACTTAATGTCTTTAACCAGCAAGGCTACCTCACTTTCCTTTTCTTTTTGCTTATGCTTCCTAAATATGGAATACCCTTGGATATTCAGTTCCCATCTTTGGTTGAACAAACTTAGATTGTTTTTGTTAGAGTGTCAGAGGCTGAGGGATGCATGGTAAGGCTTGTTGGTTGGAGTCTTCTTCCCAGAGTGGAAATGTCAAATACTAGGGGCATAGGTTTAAAGTGAGAGGGATAAAGTTTAAAGGAGATGTATAAGGCAAGTCTTCTACAGATGGTGGTAGATGCCTGGAGGCATTTAGACGGACACATGAACAGGCAGGAAATAGAAAGATATGGACTATGTGCAGACAGCTAGGACTAGTTTAGAATGGCATCATGGTCTGCACAGACATGGTGGGCTGAAGGGCCTGTTCCTGTGTTGTACTGTTCTATTTAATATCTAATCACCCTACAGCCATGTCTCTGTAATTTCAATTGTATCATGTGTAATGTTTTATATATACTTGCACTAGATTAGGTGGGATTGAGGTTCACAAGGAGGAGGTGTTAGAAACTCTGGAAAGTGTGAAAATAGATAAATCCCCTGGGCTGGATGGGATTTATCCTAGGGTCTCTGAGAAGCCAGGGAGGAGATTGCCGAGCCTTTGGCTTTGATCTTTATGTTGCCACTGTCTACAGGAATAGTTCCAGAAGACTGGAGGATAACAAATATTGTCCCCTTGTTCAAGAAGGAGAGTATGGACAACCCTGGTAATTATCGACCGGTTGTGGGTATAGTGTTGGAAAAGGTAATAAGTGATAGGATTTATCATCATCTCATAGGAATAAGTTGATTAGGGACAGTTAACATGGTTTCATGAATGGTAGGTTGTGCCTCAGAACCTCATTGAGTTCTTTGAGATGGTGACCAAACAGGTGGATGAGGGTAAAGCTATTGGTGTGGTGTATATGGATTTCAGTGAGGTGTTTGAGAAGGTTCCCCATGGTAGGCTACTGCACAAAATACAGAGGCATGGGATTGAGGGTGATTTAGCGGTTTGGATCATAAACTAGCTAGCTGAAAGAAGACAGAAGGTGGTGGTTGATGGGAAATGTTCATCCTGGAGTTCAGTTACTGGTGCTGTACTGCAAGGATCAGTTTTGGGTCCAGTGTTATTTGTTATTTTTATAAATGACCTGGATGAGGGCATAGAAGGATGGGTTAGTAAATTTGCGGACGACACAAAGGTCGGTACAGTTGTGGATAGTGCCAAAGGATGTTGTAGATAAGCTGCAGAGCTGGGCTGAGAGGTGGCAAATGAGTTTAATGTGTAGAAGTGTGAGGTGTTTCACTTTGGAAGGAGTAACAGGAATGCAGAGTACTGGGCTAATGGTAAGACGCTCGGTAGTGTACATGAACAGAGATCACTCAAAGTTGCCACCCAGGTTGATAGGGTTGTTAAGAAGGTACATGGTGTGTTAGCTTTTATTAGTAGAGGGATCATGTTTCAGAACCATGAGGTCTAGGTGCAGCTGTACAAAACTCTGGTGCAGCCATACTTGGAGTATTGTGTACGGTTCTGTTCACTGCATTATATAGAGGATGTGGAAGCTTTGGAGATTTACAGTTGCAATGAGGAGATTTACTAGGATGTTGCCTGGTATGGAGGGAAAGTCTTACGAGGACAGGTTGAAGGGCTTGAGGCTGTTTTCATTAGAGAGAAGAAGGTTGAGAGGAGACTTAATTGAGACATAAGATAATCAGAGGGTTAGATTGAATGGACAGTGAGAGCCTTTTTCCTTGGATGGTGATGGATAGCATGAGGAGGCAGAACTTCAAATTGAAGGTGATAGATTTAGAACAGATGTCAGAGGTAGCTTCTTTACTCAGAGTAGTAGGGGCGTGGAACACTCTGCCTGCAACAGTTGTAGACTCGCCAACTTTACGGATATTTAAATGGTCAGTGGATAGGCATTTGGACGAGAATGGAATAGTCTAGGTTAGATGGGCTTCAGATTGGTTTCACAGGGTGGTGCAACATTAAGGGCTGAAGGGCCTATACTGCGCTGTAATGTTCTATGTTCTATGCACAACTAATTCATCTACTTTACCGTGAATGCTCCATGCATTAAGACACAAAGCTTTTATGCTTGTCTTTTTCACGTTTTTATTTGTATTTATTTTACATTGTGCCCCTGTTTGATTCTTGTCCATGAATTCTCTGCCTACTATATTTCTGATTTTCCAAACTGTCCTTTGTTTTTTGCCCTTGTTACCCTCTCTTTTGTCTCACTACACAGGTTCCCATTTCCCTATCATTTTAGTTTAAACCATCCTCATCTGCCCTAGTAAATACTCTCTAGGACATCAGTCCCCATCCTGTCCAGGTGTAACCCATGCAGTTTGTATTGGTTTCCCCTCTTCCAGAACCAGTACCAGTGTTCCATGAATCTGAATCCCTCCCCATTACACATTTGTCCAGCCATGTATTCATCCTATTTTATCCTATTTCTATTCTGATGGGCACATGGCAATGGTAGCAGTTCTGAGATCACTTCATTGAGGTATGAATTTTAGCTTGCTTCCTATACTCTGATTTCATGGACATCATCATTTTTTAACCCATGTTGTTGGTACCACTGTGTACCACAACCACTGGCTGTTCATCCCCCCTCTTCATGATGTCCTGTTGCTGCTTCGAGATATCCTTGAGCCCAGTTCCCACAAAGCAACATGCCATCTGGAGTCTCATATGCAGCCATAGAAACATTTATCTCTGCCCCGTAAAGATGTATTTCCTGTTCTTATAGCCTTCCCACACTTATTCCTCCGTCTCACTCAGCAGAGGCAGCTATGGTGTAATTAATTTGGCTGTTGCCATTTTCCTCTGGGAGGCCATTCCATCCAACAGAATCAAAAATGGCCTGCTTTGTAGGGTAATGGCCACAGGGGAATCCTGTACAGCCTGTCTAGTTCACTTTCACTGCCTGGTGCCACCCATTCCCTCCCTGCCTGTGGAGCCTTACTCTGGTAAGTGACCACCTCTCTGTATGTGCTATCCACAATACTCTAAGTCTCATGGGTGCTTCACAGTGTGGAGGTCAACCCTCAGTGTCTGCAGGGGAAAGTGAGGTCTGCAGATGCTGGAGATCAGAGCTGAAAATGTGTTGCTGGAAAAGCGCAGCAGGTCAGGCAGCATCCAGGGAACAGGAGAATTGACGTTTCGGGCATAAGCCCTTCTTCAGGATTCCTGAAGAAGGGCTTATGCCCGAAACATCGATTCTCCTGTTCCCTGGATGCTGCCTGACCTGCTGCGCTTTTCCAGCAATGCATTTTCACCTCAGTGTCTGTACTCCTGTAAGATAATCACCCCCTCTGTTTCAGATATCAATGTAAATTTTCTCAGAACTGCCTTCTAACAGATTTATAGAACTTTTAAAAATAAGTAGACTGAAACTGTACACAATATTCGAGAAGTGGTCTCATCAACACTCAACATAACTGTGACAAAATATCCCTACTTTTATATTTAAATGTCCTTGTAATGAAACTGACATTCCATTTGCCTTCTTCATCACTTGCTGTACTTTCTTAATAGCATTTTATAATTCTGTACCAGAACACCCAGATCCCTCTGTACCACTGAGTTCTGCAGACTCTCTCCTTTGAAATAATATCCTGCTGTTCTCTCCTTCCTGCCAAAGTGGGTAAGTTCACATTTTCCCACATTATGCTCAGTCTGCCAATTCTTTGCTCACTCACGTGGTGTGCCAATGCGTTGAGTATGTGGACAGAGAAGTCAAAAGCAAATGCATGAAAATTAAAGTCAACAACATTTATGTAAGGGATTCAAATAACAAGATAGCCTCTTCAGCTGTGCCACCAAAGTGGCCTTAAATATGTTTCATCTTTCTCTTCCACTCACTACGTATAAGTGCACTCCCTGGTTCCATAGCTGGTCTAGAGAGAGCCTGCTCTGATGTAATTGCTCTTGGGGCTCAAGATTTGGCAGGGGGGTCCCCAAGATCAGATATGTATATAGGTCAGACATGCCAGGGTTCTTCTTGCCAGAGGCAATTTAACCCTCCTCAGCTTGAATTCTAAAGGTTGGAGAGGGACAAGCAGAGTAGAGGTAGTGGCCCATTCACTTCCATGGTGAAAACAGCCAAGCTGTCTCCTGGCACTGCCTTGTCTCCTTGTGAGGATGGGTCACCTGAACTGGGGTTAAGGTTCCCTTCCCCAGTGTTGCTATGCCTTCAACCTGAAGGACCAATGAGGGGGTGAGGGACAATGAAGTCTAGGTGTATGCGTCTCTCCAGCAGATCCTAGGGGTTCTGGACTTGGCTTTCCATGGCAGTGACCAACATGGCAACAGAGACAGCCTGATGATCACATGATTCACAGCAATGCTTCAGCTTCTGGGTAGGGAGGGCCAATGCATTTCACATTCCTTGTGGTCACTCCTAGAGTCGTAGTCATCTACGGTGCAGAACAAGGCCATTTGGCCCATCACATTTGCATTGGTGAAAAACAACCATTTTCCAGCATTTGGCCCATAGCCTTGTTTGCCTTGGCATTGCAAGTACACATTTATATACTCATTAAATATTGAGGGTTTTTGCCTCTTACCAGCCTTACTTGCAATGTGTTCCAGACTTCCACCATGCTCTGGGTGAAAAGATTTTTCCTCACATCTCCTCTAAACCTTCTACATCATACCTCAAAAATATGGTTAGTGATCTCTCTACCAAGGAAAAATGTATCTTCCTTTTCTGTACATGCACCTCACAATTTTAAACATCCTCTCTCAAACTCCTCTGCTCTAAGGAAAACAACCCTTTCTACGTAACTGAAACTCTCTAGCCCAGACAGCATCCTGGTAAAATCTCCTCTGCATCTTCTCTGATGCGATTACATCCCTCCTATTACGGTAATTCCAGAACTGCATGCAATATCCTAGCTGTGTCCTAACCGACATTTATACAGTTCCAGCCTAACCTTCCTACTGTTAAAATCTATGCCTCTGCTAATATAGGCAAGTTTACCATATGTCTTTGTAACCACTTTATCCACCTGTCCTGATACCTTAAGGGTCCAGTGTACGCGCACATGAAGGTCCCTTTGATCTTCAATGCTTCCCAGGGACCGACTGAACATCATGTATTGTCTGGCTTTATTTGCACTAACTTCCTTGTTCATGTGGATGAAGCCCCTGACTGCTGACACTAAGGAATCTTCTCCTGCCCAGACTGAGAAGGTACTCAGTCTCAGGCTATTCTCCAAATGCCTGGACATTTCTTCCTCAGCCAGCTACAGAGCCATTGCAATGAAGTGCTCCCCGATTGTGCTCCTACACTCTCTATGGCTTTGGTTCCCACTGAAGTTCCAGTATCTGAGTTGGTGCAAATGAAGGAGGAAGCCTTGCCAATGCTTCTTCTGAGTGCTCTTGTCCTCTGAGGTCAAAGTTAAGGTGAAGCTGGGCATTTCACCACAGAGGTCAAAGGGAGACTTGTGAAAAATGAAAGACAAAAAGAAAGAGAAGGTGCTGTGCCTAGGGGTTAGAAATAGTGTGCAATGTTTGAGAGTGACAGTTGGGCTCAGAGCTATACAGCACTGAACAGGCCATTCGACCCACTGAGTTTGCACTGACCTACACTAATCCCACTTTCCAGCATTTGGCTCACGGCCTTAAATGCATGTGAATCACAGTGGAATAAAGAGTGTTACTTATTTATTTGGCAGGACATGAATGTTTCCATTTCCCTGCAGGAGTGGTCCTTCCCTTCTCCTGTGAAGGCCAGGATCCTCTCTTTATAGGTAATGAAGAAGCTTAGTAGAGAAAGTAGAGAAATGAGTGAGACTGCAGTGGGTGGCATGACTGTGGGTGCTGGTGCAGTTAGGGGACAAAGTGGTGAGGTGTTCCAAGATAGAGAGGAGGCAGCACATGGTTAGCGGTGTGGGAAGCAGAGGGGACAGGGTGTGCAAGTGATGGAAAATGTTGTCAGCAATAGAGTAGTACAGCAAAAGTCTTGGTGGGAAGTGAGATGCAGTGACAGAGATAGCGTGCTTATGAAGTGGCAGAGAGAAGAATGTGGCACTTAATTTGGCAGAGTAGAGAAGGTCATTTCATTCCTCTGCGTCCTAGAGATGGCACTGATCTAGGAAGCAATCTCAGATGACATTGCCATGATCTAATGGTGAGGCCACCTCTACCCATCCTCTGAGAAAAGGATGGCTAATCTCTATATTTCTATCCACCAGGTCCTGTCAAAAAAATTGTAGTGCCATCTTCTCTTTATCCAACATTTACTGGCTCTGTCTGTGACTGACCAAGGCAGCTTTGGAACCCCAGTGCTCAGCTGCATGCACTGTGTTGTTTTAAAGACAGCACAGGCACATGAATATTGGTGTTTTGTGCAGATATTCACAGAGTTGTGAGTTGTTCTGGGAAGATTGGGGTTGAAAATTGGACATGAGGGACATTATGGAGGCATAGTAGGTAACTTATGATACAGTGAGAGAGCCCTTAAAGAAATTTGACACAACTCAGACTTAGCTAAAAATAACTAAGATTCAGCTAGGGATAAAACTGACCAGGGCTGGAACCTGAATATTGAAGGATATTTGACTTTTCAGAAAGACTAGAAAAAGATGGTGGAGACACTCTATAAATTATGTAGGAGAAAGTGAGGACTGCAGATGCTGGAGATCAGAGCTGAAAAATGTGTTGCTGGAAAAGCGCAGCAGGTCAGACAGCATCTAAGGAGCAGGAGAATCGACGTTTTGGGCATAAGCCCTTCTTCAGGAATGAGGAGGGTGTGCCAAGCAGGCTAGGATAAAAGGTAGGGAGGTGGGACTTGGGTGAGGGGCATTGGGAATGCGATAGGTGGAAGGAGGTTAAAGTGAGGGTGATAGGCCGGAGAGGGGGTGGGGGGCGGAGAGGTCAGGAAGAAGATTGCAGGTCAAGGCGGTGGTGCTGAGTTCGAGGGTTGGGACTGAGATAAGGTGGGGGGAGGGGAAATGAGAAAGCTGGAGAAATCTGCATTCATCCCTTGTGGTTGGAGGGTTCCTAGGCTCTTCCTCCAGGCGTCGTGTTGCCATGGTCTGGCGATGGAGGAGGCCAAGGACCTGCATGTCCTTGGCGGAGTGGGAGGGGGAGTTAAAGTGTTCAGCCATGGGGCGGTTGGGTTGGTTGGTGCGGGTGACTGCGTCACCAAATACCAGACTAGTGCCATTTACAAGTTTGCTGATGATACCACCATAGTCAGTCGAGTCTCAGATGGCGACGAAACAGACTACAGACGGGAGGGGGAAGAGCTGGAAAAATGGTGCACTGAGAACAACCTAGCTCTCAATGCCAGCAAAACCAAGGAACTCATTATTGACTTTCGGTAGGATGTTACTCATCACACACACCAGCACAGAGGTGGAACGAGTGGGGAGTGTCAGGCTCCCGGGAGTGGTCATCCACAACAAGCTTTCTTGGACTCTTCATGTGGACGCACTGGTTGAGGGCAGCACGGTGGCTCAGTGGTTAGCACTACTGCCTCACAGCGCCAGAGACCCGGGTTCAATTCCTGCCTCAGGCGACTGACTGTGTGGAGTTTGCACGTTCTCCCCGTGTCTGTGTGGGTTTCCTCTGGGCGCTCCGGTTTCCTCCCACAGTCCAAAGATGTGCTGGTCAGGTGAATTGGCCATGCTAAATTGCCCGTAGTGTTAGGTAAGGGGTAAATGTAGGGGTATGGGGGAGTTACGCTTCGGCGGGTCGGTGTGGACTTGTTGGGCCGAAGGGCCTGTTTCCACAATGTAATGTAATGTAATCTAATCTAATCTTACAAAGGCCCAACAGCATCTCTTCTTCCTCAGGCAGCTGAGGAAATTTGGCGTGATGGCAAATACCCTTGCCAACTTTTATAGGAGCACCATTGAGAGCATTCTGTCTGGATGTATTACCACCTGGTTTGGCAACTATACCATTCAAGATCAGAGATGGTTACAGAGAGTGGTGAACTCAACCCAGACAAACACAAAGGCCAACCTCCCATCTATAGAATCCATCTACCAGGCCCACTGTCAAGGAAAGGCTGCCAGCATTCTCAAAGATCCATTCCACTCTGACAATGTTTTTCTACAACCTCCACCATCAGGGAGAAGGTACAGAAGCCTGAACACACGCACCAGCCAGTTTCAGAACAGTTTCTACCCTACTGTTGTAAGAATACTGAATGGACTCACAAACTCTTAATATTTGCCTGTACCTGTGTTTTTGTTTTTGCTGCTGTTTACCTATTATTTACTTATCTATGCTATTTAACTCTGTGATCTGCCCGTATTGCTCACAAGACAAAGCCTTTCACTGTACCTTGGCACACGTGACAATAAATTCAATTCAATTCGATTCAAACATTCCAAACCAACATCCACTCCTATTTGGAAGGACAAGGGCAGCAAATACTTGGGAACACAACTACTTGCAAGTTTCCCTCCAAGCCTCTTACCAACCTGATGTGAGAATATATTATTGCTCCTTCAACATCACTGGGTCAAAATGCCAGAATATCCTCCATTATGGCATTATGCATCAATACACAGCAGGTGGACTGCAGCGCATCAAGAAGGCAGCTCACCATCATCTTCTCAAGGACAACCAAGAATGGGCCATAAATGCTGGCAAAACAGCGAAGGTCACAACCCACAAATGAACAAAATAATCTTATTCAAGGTTGGAGAGAGGTGGAAAGCAGGAAACAAAAGGCCAGTGCGCCAAATACATGTCTTAGAGAAATTGCTAGAATCCATTGTTAAGCAGATCAAAACAGGATACTTACTAGAGTCAAATTTTTTCTTTGTGAAAGGAAAATACTGTTTAATTAGTTTATTAGAGCTTTCTTTATTCATTTACAGGATCTGAGCATCACTAGCTGGGCCATAATTTGTTAGGTAAAAACAATGACTGCAGATGCTGGAAACCAGATTTTGGATTAGTGGTGCTGGAAGAGCACAGCAGTTCAGGCAGTTGCCTGTTCTAACTGCCTTCTAGAACTGCTGCAGTCCATGTGCTGCAGCTGCAGCTATAGTGCCATTTGGGAGGGAGTGAAGAAATTCCAGAATTTTGACCCAGTGCCAGTGGAGAAATGGTGATATAGTTCCAGGTCAAAATTGCGTGTAGCTTGGAGAGGAATTTGCAGGCGATGGTGCTCCCACAAATCTGCTGGTCTTGTCCTTTGAGATAGAAGGAACTCTGAGGTTTGATGGTGCTGTCGAAGGAGTCTTGTTGGGTTGTTACCATGTGCACAATCTACATCTTGTAGCTTGTACATATGACTGCCACTGTGTCTTAGTGGTGAAGCGAGTGAACGTTTGCAGATTTGATTCCAAATGAGTGGGCTGCTTTGTACTGGATGGTATCAAGCTTCTTTAAAGTTGTATTCCACACATTCCTGAATTGTGCCTTGTAGATGGTGGACAGAATTTGCAGGGACAGGAGGTTAGTTACTTGCTGCAATATTCCTAACCTCTGACCTTCTTATTTATATGGACAGTTGAGTTTAGTTCCTGGTCAATGGAAGCCCTCAAAAAGTTGACAGTGGGAGATTCAGCAATGGCAATGCCATTGAATGTGAAAACGGTTAGATGCTCTCTCATGGGGGATGGTCATTGCCTCGATGTTACTTGTTAGTTACCAGCCCAAGCCTGAATGAAGTCCAGACCTTGCTGTATTTGGACAAGGATTGCTTCAGTTTTCTGAAGAAGTTGCAAATTGTGCTGACCATTATGCAGTCATCAGGGAACACACTCACTTCTTATTTTATGATGGAGGGAAGATTATTGATAAAGGAGCTTAAGATGGTTTGCACATTCTCCCTGTGCTCCGGTTTTCTCCCACAATTAGGTGAATTGGCCATGCTAAATTGCCTGTAGTGTTAGGTGAAGGGGTAAACGTAGGGGAATGGGTCTGAGTGAGTTGCACTTCGGTGGGTCTGTGTGGACTTGTTGGGCCGAAGGGCCTGTTTCCACACTAAGTAATCTAATCTAAAAAAATTCAAAGATGTGCAGATTAGGTGAATTGGCCATGCTAAATTGCCCATAGTGTTCAGGGATGTGATGTGTAAGTTAGGTGCATTAGTCAGGGGTAAATATAGGATTATAGAGTAGGGGAATGGGTCTGGGTGAGTTACTCTTTGGAGGGTTGGTGTGGACTTTTGGGCCAACGGCCTGTTTCCACACTGTAGGGATTTTACAATTCTATGGTTGGACCTAGAATCTACCCATGGAACATTGGAAGAAATGTCCTGAAGCTGAGATGGCTGACCTTTAATATCCACAACCATCTTTCTATGCGCTATATATGACTCCAGCCAGCAAAGATTTCCATTGATTCTGGTTTTGCTTAGCTCCTTGATGTCAAAGGCAGTCACTCCCCTCTGGAGTTCAGCTCTTTTACCCATGTTTGGACGAGTGTGGAAATGAGTTCAGGAGTTAAGTGGCAATAATAGAACCTAAACTGCTAATCAGTGAGCAGCTTACAGTTGAAAAAGAGCAACTTGATAGCATTGTTCCAAAGAACAGCTGTTGGGCTTGAAAGGTTAACTCTCTCTCTCTCTACCATTGCTACCAGACCTGTGAGGTAGAAATAGATCTGGAGGAATCACCTAGCTCAATGCTCATGGGAGAATCCCCAAGAAACACCTCACTTCAGAAGATAACTAGATTAAAAAAACAGAGTAAATCTTGAGGTTCAGAGACATGCTAGTTTGGAACCAGGAAATTTAAGTGAATAATGTGCTTGTTTGAAATTAAATGTAGAATGAAGAATTTTGATGCTTATGAGATTTGTTAATAGTATTGATTTGTTTTCTTTCATTGGAAATGTAATCACCCTTTACAACTTTAAATCTTGTGTGACCTTTTGAGTCAATAACTGGGAATAAAAACTGTTTTTCAAAGTTACCAGTCTCCACTGAGATCATAATATAAACTGTTCAACATTTGACAGCACTGCCATTATTGAAAGATTATCTATAAGCTTCAGGATAAACTCCAGCAAGCAATTAAGAAAGGCAGTGTTCTTAATGAATAGAAGTATTGAACGTAACGTTAAGGATCTTATGCTTCACAGGAGGTTTATTAAATTGATACCTGGAATGAGTAGTTGTCTCATGAGAATAGATAAGAGAGCCTGGACGTGTTTTGACTGGTGTTTTGAAGAGTGAGTGGGGACTTGATTGAAGTGCATAAGATCCTGAATGGTCTTTTGACAAGGTGGATGTGGAGAGGGTGGTTGTTTTTTGTGGGTCAGTCCAGAAGTAGTGGACACTGGTTTAAAAATAGAGGTTACTTTTTTAGGACAGAGATGGGGAGAATTATTTTTCTCTCAGAAAGTTTTGTGACATCAGTACTCTGCCTCAGAAAGTGTTAGAGGTGTGTCATTAAATATTTTTAAGGTGGAGATATATAGTGTCCTGTTCAGCAGGGATTCAAAGATTATTGGGGGTATTAGAAAGTGGAAGTCGAAACACAAATACATCAGTCATGTTTTTACTGAATGGCAGAGTCGGCTCAGGGACGAATAGCCTACTCCTGGTCTAAATTTAAATGTACATATTTTGTGTATATTTTATCATGTATTGGTTATCTCCAGAATATTTTGTACATGTAATCAAAGTATGCATAAACTCTAGTATGTTTCATATTTATGCCATTAAGAATAGATTACATATAATCCCTCATAAGGTTCACATATACCTGCATATCCATATGGATAAATGGAAGATATTTGTAAGATATCTGTTATTTTATATATCTGTCAACACGTATAGAATTGTATAATAAACTTTTCTACATTTCCTTCTGCATCATTTTGCTTAGATTCTAATATACTTGAAGGAAGTAAATTTGAAGGATTTTTGGGATTGATCGGGGTTGTGAGATTTACTACATGGTGAGCCAGCATGGACTCAATGTGCATGAATGACTTTCTGACTCTATGATTTTTATATTCCATATATAGATAATTTCATGAATAGATAATCTATAAATGTTAGTAAATTTCATAAATAATAGCTTCATATAGAACATACAGTGCAGTACAGGCCCTTCAGCCCTTGATGTTGCGCCGACCTGTCATACCAACCTGAAGCCCATCTACAATATTCCATGTATGTCCATATGCTTGTCCAATGACGACTTAAATGTACTTAAAGTTAGCGAATCTACTACCGTTGCAGGCAAAGCATTCCATACCCTTACTATGAGTAAAGAAACTACCTCTGACATCTGTCCTATTATCTATCACCCCTCAATTTAAAGCTATGCCCTCTCGTGTTCGCCGTCACCATACTTGGATAAAGGCTCTCCCTGTCCACCCTATCTAACCCTCTGATTATCTTATATGTCTCGATTAAGTCACCTCTAAAACCTTCTCTCAAACGAAAATAGCCTCAAGTCCCTCAGCCTTTCCTCGTAAGACCTTCCCTCCATACCATTCCCTCCATATCTATAAACTATAAATAAAAATTCAGTTATTTCTTATATAGCTCAATTATGTTAAATTTCATACACAATCCAACTTGTTTCTAATCTTCTACGATGGATATGTGGTATATAGCGTCTATTTCACTTATGATTCATTACGGATAGATAAATTGTCATGTTTTTCGGATGTACAACGTTAAAAAACAAGGATCAGTAAAATATAGATACCTAAATTCTCTAATAGTTCCCTCGGTTGTAGTCTCTCTTGGCCGGCAGGCTGCACTAGAGGGGGCGATGGATTTCTCCGGGAACTCCTGTCATGTCCTCCTCCCGCACTGGCGGCGGCGCTGTGGAGCCACTGACCCGGATGAACTGGCACCGAGGAGAGAGGCCGCGGAGGCGGCAGGTGAGTGTGACAGTGAGACGGGTAGTAGGTGAGGGCACAGACTAACAGTGAGAAGGACGGAGGGAGTGAGATTGGGTGAGAGAAATAAGGGAGGGCTAATGAGAGTAAGACAAAAATAAATTGCTGGAGAAGCTTTGCAGGTCCGGCAGTATTTTTGAAGAGATCTCATGAAGAAGGGGGTGGGGGGGGCGAGCTGGAGGGAGGCAGGGAGTGACGGACGGAGAGAGGGACAGTGAAGGGGGACGAGGATGGAGAGGGGGGAACGGGAGGAGGATGATGGGGGAGAGACGGGGGGGGGGGAGAGAGACGGGGGGGGGGGGGGAGAGAGAGAGACGGGGGGAGGGGGAGATGGTGGGACGAGATCGGGAAGAAGGAAGGACGGGGAGGGGGAGAGAGAGGGGTGAGAGGGGGAGGACGGGGAGGGGGAGAGAGAGGGGGAGGACGGGGAGAGGGGGAGGACGGGGAGGGGGAGGGAGAGGGGGAGGACGGGGAGAGGGGGGAGGACGGGGAGGGGGAGGACGGGGAGAGGGGGAGAGAGGGGGAGGACGGGGAGAGGGGGAGAGAGGGGGAGGACGGGGACGGGGAGGGGGGGAGAGAGGGGGAGGACGGGGACGGGGACGGGGAGAGAGAGGGGGAGGACGGGGACGGGGAGGGGGAGAGAGAGGGGGAGGACGGGGAGGGGGAGAGAGGGGGAGGAGGGGGAGAGAGAGGGGGAGAGAGAGGGGGAGGACGGGGAGGGGGAGAGAGAGGGGGAGGACGGGGAGAGGGGGAGGACGGGGAGAGGGGGAGGACGGGGAGGGGGAGAGAGGGGGAGGACGGGGAGAGGGGGAGGACGGGGAGAGGGGGGAGGACGGGGAGAGGGGGATGATGGGGGAGAGACGGGGGGGGGAGAGAGACGGGGGGGGGGGGAGAGAGACGGGGGGAGGGGGAGATGGGGGGACGAGATCGGGAAGAAGGAAGGACGGGGAGGGGGAGAGAGGGGTGAGAGGGGGAGGACGGGGAGGGGGTGAGAGGGGGAGGACAGGGAGGGGGAGAGAGGGGTGAGAGGGGGAGGACGGGGAGGGGGAGAGAGGGGTGAGAGGGGGAGGACGGGGAGGGGGAGAGAGGGGTGAGAGGGGGAGGACGGGGAGGGGGAGAGAGGGGTGAGAGGGGGAGGACGGGGAGGGGGAGAGAGGGGTGAGAGGGGGAGGACGGGGAGGGGGAGAGAGGGGTGAGAGGGGGAGGACGGGGAGGGGGAGAGAGGGGTGAGAGGGGGAGGACGGGGAGGGGGAGAGAGGGGTGAGAGGGGGAGGACGGGGAGGGGGAGAGAGGTGTGAGAGGGGGAGGACGGGGAGGGGGAGAGAGGGGTGAGAGGGGGCGGACGGGGAGGGGGAGAGAGGGGTGAGAGGGGGAGGACGGGGAGGGGGAGAGAGGGGGAGGACGGGGAGAGAGAGGGGGAGGACGGGGAGAGAGAGGGGGAGGACGGGGAGAGGGGGAGGACGGGGAGGGGGAGAGAGGGGTGAGAGGGGGAGGACGGGGAGGGGGTGAGAGGGGGAGGACGGGGAGGGGGAGAGAGGGGTGAGAGGGGGAGGACGGGGAGGGGGTGAGAGGGGGAGGACGGGGAGGGGGTGAGAGGGGGAGGACGGGGAGGGGGTGAGAGGGGGAGGACGGGGAGGGGGTGAGAGGGGGAGGACGGGGAGGGGGTGAGAGGGGGAGGACAGGGAGGGGGTGAGAGGGGGAGGACGGGGAGGGGTGAGAGGGGGAGGACGGGGAGTGGGGGAGAGAGAGGGGGAGGACGGGGAGAGGGGGAGGACGGGGAGGGGGAGAGAGAGGGGGAGGACGGGGAGAGGGGGAGGACGGGGAGGAGGAGAGAGAGGGGGAGGACGGGGAGAGGGGGAGGACGGGGAGGGGGAGAGAGAGGGGGAGGACGGGGAGAGGGGGAGGACGGGGAGGGGGAGAGAGAGGGGGAGGACGGGGAGGGGGAGGACGGGGAGAGGGGGAGGACGGGGAGAGGGGGAGGACGGGGACGGGGAGGGGGAGAGAGAGGGGAGGACGGGGAGAGGGGGAGGACGGGGAGAGGGGGAGGACGGGGAGAGGGGGAGGACGGGGACGGGGAGGGGGAGAGAGAGGGGAGGACGGGGAGAGGGGGAGGACGGGGAGAGGGGGAGGACGGGGAGAGGGGGAGGACGGGGAGGGGGAGAGGGGGAGGACGGGGAGAGGGGGAGGACGGGGAGGGGGAGAGAGAGGGGGAGGACGGGGAGAGGGGGGAGGACGGGGAGGGGGGGAGAGGGGGAGGACGGGGAGGGGGGAGCGAGAGGGGGAGGACGGGGAGGGGGAGAGAGAGGGGGAGGACGGGGAGGGGGAGAGAGAGGGGGAGGACGGGGAGGGGGAGAGAGAGGGGGAGGACGGGGAGGGGGAGAGAGAGGGGGAGGACGGGGAGGGGGAGAGAGAGGGGGAGGACGGGGAGGGGGAGAGAGAGGGGGAGGACGGGGAGGGGGAGAGAGAGGGGGAGGACGGGGAGGGGGAGAGAGGGGGAGGACGGGGAGGGGGAGGGGGTGAGAGGGGGAGGACGGGGAGGGGGAGAGAGAGGGGGAGGACGGGGAGAGGGGGAGGACGGGGAGAGGGGGAGGACGGGGAGGGGGAGAGAGAGGGGGAGGACGGGGAGAGGGGGAGGACGGGGAGAGGGGGAGGACGGGGAGGGGGAGAGAGGGGTGAGAGGGGGAGGACGGGGAGGGGGTGAGAGGGGGAGGACGGGGAGGGGGGTGAGAGGGGGAGGACGGGGAGAGGGGGAGAGAGAGGGGGGAGGACGGGGAGAGGGGGAGAGAGAGGGGGAGGACGGGGAGAGGGGGAGAGAGAGGGGGAGGACGGGGAGAGGGGGAGAGAGAGGGGGAGAGGGGGAGGACGGGGAGAGGGGGAGGACGGGGAGGGGGAGGGAGAGGGGGAGGACGGGGAGAGGGGGAGGACGGGGAGGGGGAGGACGGGGAGAGGGGGAGAGAGGGGGAGGACGGGGAGAGGGGGAGAGAGGGGGAGGACGGGGACGGGGAGGGGGAGAGAGAGGGGGAGGACGGGGACGGGGAGAGAGAGGGGGAGGACGGGGAGGGGGAGAGAGGGGGAGGAGGGGGAGAGAGAGGGGGAGGACGGGGAGGGGGAGAGAGAGGGGGAGAGAGGGGGAGGACGGGGAGAGGGGGAGAGAGGGGGAGGACGGGGACGGGGAGGGGGGGAGAGAGGGGGAGGACGGGGACGGGGACGGGGAGAGAGAGGGGGAGGACGGGGACGGGGAGGGGGAGAGAGAGGGGGAGGACGGGGAGGGGGAGAGAGGGGGAGGAGGGGGAGAGAGAGGGGGAGAGAGAGGGGGAGGACGGGGAGGGGGAGAGAGAGGGGGAGGACGGGGAGAGGGGGAGGACGGGGAGAGGGGGAGGACGGGGAGGGGGAGAGAGGGGGAGGACGGGGAGAGGGGGAGGACGGGGAGAGGGGGAGGACGGGGAGAGGGGGAGGACGGGGAGAGGGGGATGATGGGGGAGAGACGGGGGGGGGAGAGAGACGGGGGGGGGGGGGAGAGAGACGGGGGGAGGGGGAGATGGGGGGACGAGATCGGGAAGAAGGAAGGACGGGGAGGGGGAGAGAGGGGTGAGAGGGGGAGGACGGGGAGGGGGTGAGAGGGGGAGGACAGGGAGGGGGAGAGAGGGGTGAGAGGGGGAGGACGGGGAGGGGGAGAGAGGGGTGAGAGGGGGAGGACGGGGAGGGGGAGAGAGGGGTGAGAGGGGGAGGACGGGGAGGGGGAGAGAGGGGTGAGAGGGGGAGGACGGGGAGGGGGAGAGAGGGGTGAGAGGGGGAGGACGGGGAGGGGGAGAGAGGGGTGAGAGGGGGAGGACGGGGAGGGGGAGAGAGGGGTGAGAGGGGGAGGACGGGGAGGGGGAGAGAGGGGTGAGAGGGGGAGGACGGGGAGGGGGAGAGAGGTGTGAGAGGGGGAGGACGGGGAGGGGGAGAGAGGGGTGAGAGGGGGCGGACGGGGAGGGGGAGAGAGGGGTGAGAGGGGGAGGACGGGGAGGGGGAGAGAGGGGGAGGACGGGGAGAGAGAGGGGGAGGACGGGGAGAGAGAGGGGGAGGACGGGGAGAGGGGGAGGACGGGGAGGGGGAGAGAGGGGTGAGAGGGGGAGGACGGGGAGGGGGTGAGAGGGGGAGGACGGGGAGGGGGAGAGAGGGGTGAGAGGGGGAGGACGGGGAGGGGGTGAGAGGGGGAGGACGGGGAGGGGGTGAGAGGGGGAGGACGGGGAGGGGGTGAGAGGGGGAGGACGGGGAGGGGGTGAGAGGGGGAGGACGGGGAGGGGGTGAGAGGGGGAGGACAGGGAGGGGGTGAGAGGGGGAGGACGGGGAGGGGGTGAGAGGGGGAGGACGGGGAGTGGGGGAGAGAGAGGGGGAGGACGGGGAGAGGGGGAGGACGGGGAGGGGGAGAGAGAGGGGGAGGACGGGGAGAGGGGGAGGACGGGGAGGAGGAGAGAGAGGGGGAGGACGGGGAGAGGGGGAGGACGGGGAGGGGGAGAGAGAGGGGGAGGACGGGGAGAGGGGGAGGACGGGGAGGGGGAGAGAGAGGGGGAGGACGGGGAGGGGGAGGACGGGGAGAGGGGGAGGACGGGGAGAGGGGGAGGACGGGGACGGGGAGGGGGAGAGAGAGGGGAGGACGGGGAGAGGGGGAGGACGGGGAGAGGGGGAGGACGGGGACGGGGAGGGGGAGAGAGAGGGGAGGACGGGGAGAGGGGGAGGACGGGGAGAGGGGGAGGACGGGGAGAGGGGGAGGACGGGGAGGGGGAGAGGGGGAGGACGGGGAGAGGGGGAGGACGGGGAGGGGGAGAGAGAGGGGGAGGACGGGGAGAGGGGGAGGACGGGGAGGGGGGGAGAGGGGGAGGACGGGGAGGGGGAGCGAGAGGGGGAGGACGGGGAGGGGGAGAGAGAGGGGGAGGACGGGGAGGGGGAGAGAGAGGGGGAGGACGGGGAGGGGGAGAGAGAGGGGGAGGACGGGGAGGGGGAGAGAGAGGGGGAGGACGGGGAGGGGGAGAGAGAGGGGGAGGACGGGGAGGGGGAGAGAGAGGGGGAGGACGGGGAGGGGGAGAGAGAGGGGGAGGACGGGGAGGGGGAGAGAGGGGGAGGACGGGGAGGGGGAGGGGGTGAGAGGGGGAGGACGGGGAGGGGGAGAGAGAGGGGGAGGACGGGGAGAGGGGGAGGACGGGGAGAGGGGGAGGACGGGGAGGGGGAGAGAGAGGGGGAGGACGGGGAGAGGGGGAGGACGGGGAGAGGGGGAGGACGGGGAGGGGGAGAGAGGGGTGAGAGGGGGAGGACGGGGAGGGGGTGAGAGGGGGAGGACGGGGAGGGGGGTGAGAGGGGGAGGACGGGGAGAGGGGGAGAGAGAGGGGGAGGACGGGGAGAGGGGGAGAGAGAGGGGGAGGACGGGGAGAGGGGGAGAGAGAGGGGGAGGACGGGGAGAGGGGGAGAGAGAGGGGGAGAGGGGGAGGACGGGGAGAGGGGGAGGACGGGGAGGGGGAGGGAGAGGGGGAGGACGGGGAGAGGGGGAGGACGGGGAGGGGGAGGACGGGGAGAGGGGGAGAGAGGGGGAGGACGGGGAGAGGGGGAGAGAGGGGGAGGACGGGGACGGGGAGGGGGAGAGAGAGGGGGAGGACGGGGACGGGGAGAGAGAGGGGGAGGACGGGGAGGGGGAGAGAGGGGGAGGAGGGGGAGAGAGAGGGGGAGGACGGGGAGGGGGAGAGAGAGGGGGAGAGAGGGGGAGGACGGGGAGAGGGGGAGGACGGGGAGAGGGGGAGGACGGGGAGGGGGAGAGAGGGGGAGGACGGGGAGAGGGGGAGGACGGGGAGAGGGGGAGGACGGGGAGAGGGGGAGGACGGGGAGGGGGAGAGAGGGGGAGGACGGGGAGGGGGAGAGAGGGGGAGGACGGGGAGAGGGGGAGGACGGGGAGGGGGAGAGAGGGGGAGAGGGGGAGGACGGGGAGGGGGAGAGAGGGGGAGAGGGGGAGGACGGGGAGGGGGAGAGAGGGGGAGGACGGGGACGGGGAGGGGGAGAGAGAGGGGGAGGACGGGGAGGGGGAGAGAGGGGGAGGACGGGGACGGGGAGGGGGAGAGAGAGGGGGAGGACGGGGAGGGGGAGAGAGAGGGGGAGGACGGGGAGGGGGAGAGAGGGGGAGGACGGGGACGGGGAGGGGGAGAGAGAGGGGGAGGACGGGGAGAGGGGGAGGACGGGGAGAGGGGGAGGACGGGGAGAGGGGGAGGACGGGGAGAGGGGGAGGACGGGGAGAGGGGGAGGACGGGGAGAGGGGGAGGACGGAGAGAGGGGGAGGACGGGGAGGGGGAGAGAGGGGGAGGACGGGGAGGGGGAGAGAGGGGGAGGACGGGGAGGGGGAGAGAGGGGGAGGACGGGGAGGGGGAGAGAGGGGGAGGACGGGGAGGGGGAGAGAGGGGGAGGACGGGGAGGGGGAGAGAGGGGGAGGACGGGGAGGGGGAGAGAGGGGGAGGACGGGGAGGGGGAGAGAGGGGGAGGACGGGGAGGGGGAGAGAGGGGGAGGACGGGGAGGGGGAGAGAGGGGGAGGACGGGGAGGGGGAGAGAGGGGGAGGACGGGGAGGGGGAGAGAGGGGGAGGACGGGGAGGGGGAGAGAGGGGGAGGACGGGGAGGGGGAGAGAGGGGGAGGACGGGGAGGGGGAGAGAGGGGGAGGACGGGGAGGGGGAGAGAGCGGGAGAGAGGGGGAGGGGGAGAGAGCGGGAGAGAGGGGGAGGGGGAGAGAGCGGGAGAGAGGGGGAGGGGGAGAGAGCGGGAGAGAGGGGGAGGGGGAGAGAGCGGGAGAGAGGGGGAGGGGGAGAGAGGGGGAGGACGGGGGAGGGGGAGAGAGGGGGAGGACGGGGAGGGGGAGAGAGGGGGAGGGGGAGGACGGGGGAGGGGGAGAGAGGGGGAGGACGGGGAGGGGGAGAGAGGGGGAGGACGGGGAGGGGGAGAGAGGGGGAGGACGGGGAGGGGGAGAGAGGGGGAGGACGGGGAGGGGGAGAGAGGGGGGGAGGGGGAGAGAGGGGGAGGACGGGGAGGGGGAGAGAGGGGGGGAGGGGGAGAGAGGGGGGGGCGGGGAGGGGGAGAGAGGGGGGCGGGGAGGGGGAGAGAGGGGGGGCGGGGAGGGGGAGAGAGGGGGAGGAGGGGAGGAGGGGGAGGGTGAGGGGGGGGGCGGGGAGGGGGAGAGAGGGGGAGGAGGGGGAGGAGGTGGAGGAGGAGAGAGGGGGGGGCGGGGAGGGGCAGAGGGGGGGGGCGGGGAGGGGGAGAGGGGGGGGCGGGGAGGGGGCGGGGAGGGGGAGAGAGGGGGAGGAGGGGAGGAGGGGGAGGGTGAGGGGGGGGGCGGGGAGGGGGAGAGAGGGGGAGGAGGGGGAGGAGGTGGAGGGGGAGAGAGGGGGTGGCGGGGAGGGGGAGAGAGGGGGAGGGGGAGAGAGGGGGGGCGGGGAGGGGGAGAGGGGGGGGGCGGGGAGGGGGAGGGGGAGAGAGGGGGGGCGGGGAGGGGGAGAGAGGGGGGGCGGGGAGGGGGAGAGAGGGGGGGGCGGGGAGGGGGAGGAGGGGGAGGGGGAGAGAGGGGGGGCGGGGAGGGGGAGAGAGGGGGGGGCGGGGAGGGGGAGAGAGGGGGGGGCGGGGAGGGGGAGAGAGGGGGAGGGGGAGGAGGGGGAGGGGGAGAGAGGGGGGGGCGGGGAGGGGGAGAGAGGGGGAGGGGGAGGAGGGGGAGGGGGGAGAGAGGGGGGGGCGGGGAGGGGGAGAGAGGGGGAGGGGGAGGAGGGGGAGGGGGAGAGAGGGGGGGGCGGGGAGGGGGAGAGAGGGGGAGGGGGAGGAGGGGGAGGGGGAGAGAGGGGGGGGCGGGGAGGGGGAGAGAGGGGGAGGGGGAGGAGGGGGAGGGGGAGAGAGGGGGGGGCGGGGAGGGGGAGAGAGGGGGAGGGGAGGAGGGGGAGGGGGAGAGAGGGGGGTGCGGGGAGGGGGAGAGAGGGGGAGGAGGGGGAGGGGGAGAGAGGGGGGGCGGGGAGGGGGAGAGAGGGGGAGGAGGTGGAGGGGGAGAGAGGGGGGGGCGGGGAGGGGGAGAGAGGGGGGGCGGGGAGGGGGAGAGAGGGGGGGGCGGGGAGGGGGAGAGAGGGGGGGGCGGGGGGGGGAGAGAGGGGGGGGCGGGGGGGGGAGAGAGGGGGAGGAGGGGGAGGGGGAGAGAGGGGGGGTGGGGAGGGGGAGAGAGGGGGAGGGGGAGGGGGAGAGGGAGGGGGAGGGGGAGAGAGGGGGGGGCGGGGAGGGGGAGAGGGGGGGGCGGGGAGGGGGAGAGAGGGGGAGGAGGGGGAGGGGGAGAGAGGGGGTGGCGGGGGGGGAGGGGGAGGGGGAGAGAGGGGGGGCGGGGAGGGGGAGAGGGAGGGGGAGGGGGAGAGAGGGGGGGGCGGGGAGGGGGAGAGGGGGGGGCGGGGAGGGGGAGAGAGGGGGAGGAGGGGGAGGGGGAGAGAGGGGGTGGCGGGGGGGGAGAGGGAGGGGGAGGGGGAGGGGGGGAGGGGGAGAGAGGGGGAGAGAGGGGGGGAGGGGGAGAGAGGGGGAGAGAGGGGGAGGGGGAGAGAGGGGGAGGGGGAGGAGGGGGAGGGGGAGAGAGGGGGGGGCGGGGAGGGGGAGAGAGGGGGAGGGGAGGAGGGGGAGGGGGAGAGAGGGGGGTGCGGGGAGGGGGAGAGAGGGGGAGGAGGGGGAGGGGGAGAGAGGGGGGGCGGGGAGGGGGAGAGAGGGGGAGGAGGTGGAGGGGGAGAGAGGGGGGGGCGGGGAGGGGGAGAGAGGGGGGGCGGGGAGGGGGAGAGAGGGGGGGGCGGGGAGGGGGAGAGAGGGGGGGGCGGGGGGGGGAGAGAGGGGGGGGCGGGGGGGGGAGAGAGGGGGAGGAGGGGGAGGGGGAGAGAGGGGGGGTGGGGAGGGGGAGAGAGGGGGAGGGGGAGGGGGAGAGGGAGGGGGAGGGGGAGAGAGGGGGGGGCGGGGAGGGGGAGAGGGGGGGGCGGGGAGGGGGAGAGAGGGGGAGGAGGGGGAGGGGGAGAGAGGGGGTGGCGGGGGGGGAGGGGGAGGGGGAGAGAGAGGGGGGGCGGGGAGGGGGAGAGGGAGGGGGAGGGGGAGAGAGGGGGGGGCGGGGAGGGGGAGAGGGGGGGGCGGGGAGGGGGAGAGAGGGGGAGGAGGGGGAGGGGGAGAGAGGGGGGTGGCGGGGGGGGAGAGGGAGGGGGAGGGGGAGGGGGGGGAGGGGGAGAGAGGGGGAGAGAGGGGGGGAGGGGGAGAGAGGGGGAGAGAGGGGGAGGGGGAGAGAGGGGGAGAGGGAGAGGGGGGGAGAGAGGGGGAGAGGGAGAGAGGGGGAGAGGGAGAGAGAGGGGGAGAGAGGGGGGAGAGAGGGAGAGAGGGGGAGGGGGAGAGCGGGGGAGAGAGGGGGAGAGAGGGGGAGGAGGGGGAGGGGGCGGAGGGGGAGGGGGAGAGAGGGGGAGGAGGGGGAGGGGGAGAGAGGGGGAGGACGGGGAGGGGGAGAGAGGGGGAGGACGGGGAGGGGGAGGGAGGGGGAGGACGGGGAGGGGGAGGGAGGGGGAGGACGGGGAGGGGGAGAGAGGGGGAGGACGGGGAGGGGGAGGGGGAGAGAGGGGGAGGACGGGGAGGGGGAGAGAGGGGGAGGACGGGGAGGGGGAGGGGGAGAGAGGGGGAGGACGGGGAGGGGGAGGGGGAGAGAGGGGGAGGACGGGGAGGGGGAGGGGGAGAGAGGGGGAGGACGGGGAGGACGGGGAGGGGGAGGACGGAGAGGACGGGGAGGGGGAGAGAGGGGGAGGACGGGGAGGGGGAGGACGGGGAGGGGGAGGACGGGGAGGGGGAGAGAGGGGGAGGACGGGGAGGGGGAGGACGGGGAGGGGGAGAGAGGGGGAGGACGGGCATGGGGAGAGAGGGGGAGGACGGGGAGGGGGAGAGAGGGGGAAGACGGGGAGGGGGAGAGAGGGGGAGGACGGGGAGGGGGAGAGAGGGGGAGGACGGGGAGGGGGAGAGAGAGGGGGAGAGAGGGGGAGGACGGGGAGAGGGGGAGGACGGGGAGAGGGGGAGGACGGGGAGAGGGGGAGGACGGGGAGAGGGGGAGGACGGGGAGAGGGGGAGGACGGGGAGAGGGGGAGGACGGGGAGGGGGAGAGAGGGGGAGGACGGGGAGAGGGGGAGGACGGGGAGAGGGGGAGGACGGGGAGAGGGGGAGGACGGGGAGAGGGGGAGGACGGGGAGGGGGAGAGAGGGGGAGGACGGGGAGGGGGAGAGAGGGGGAGGACGGGGAGGGGGAGAGAGGGGGAGGACGGGGAGAGGGGGAGGACGGGGAGGGGGAGAGAGGGGGAGAGGGGGAGGACGGGGAGGGGGAGAGAGGGGGAGGACGGGGACGGGGAGGGGGAGAGAGAGGGGGAGGACGGGGAGGGGGAGAGAGGGGGAGGACGGGGACGGGGAGGGGGAGAGAGAGGGGGAGGACGGGGAGGGGGAGAGAGAGGGGGAGGACGGGGAGGGGGAGAGAGGGGGAGGACGGGGACGGGGAGGGGGAGAGAGAGGGGGAGGACGGGGAGAGGGGGAGGACGGGGAGAGGGGGAGGACGGGGAGGGGGAGAGAGGGGGAGGACGGGGAGGGGGAGAGAGGGGGAGGACGGGGAGGGGGAGAGAGGGGGAGGACGGGGAGGGGGAGAGAGGGGGAGGACGGGGAGGGGGAGAGAGGGGGAGGACGGGGAGGGGGAGAGAGGGGGAGGACGGGGAGGGGGAGAGAGGGGGAGGACGGGGAGGGGGAGAGAGGGGGAGGACGGGGAGGGGGAGAGAGGGGGAGGACGGGGAGGGGGAGAGAGGGGGAGGACGGGGAGGGGGAGAGAGGGGGAGGACGGGGAGGGGGAGAGAGGGGGAGGACGGGGAGGGGGAGAGAGGGGGAGGACGGGGAGGGGGAGAGAGGGGGAGGACGGGGAGGGGGTGAGAGGGGGAGGACGGGGAGGGGGTGAGAGGGGGAGGACGGGGAGGGGGAGAGAGGGGGAGGACGGGGAGGGGGAGAGAGTGGGAGGACGGGGAGGGGGAGAGAGTGGGAGGACGGGGAGGGGGAGAGAGGGGGAGGACGGGGAGGGGGAGAGAGGGGGAGGACGGGGAGGGGGAGAGAGGGGGAGGACGGGGAGGGGGAGAGAGCGGGAGGACGGGGAGGGGGAGAGAGCGGGAGGACGGGGAGGGGGAGAGAGCGGGAGGACGGGGAGGGGGAGAGAGCGGGAGAGAGGGGGAGGGGGAGAGAGCGGGAGAGAGGGGGAGGACGGGGGAGGGGGAGAGAGGGGGAGGACGGGGAGGGGGAGAGAGGGGGAGGGGGAGGACGGGGGAGGGGGAGAGAGGGGGAGGACGGGGAGGGGGAGAGAGGGGGAGGACGGGGAGGGGGAGAGAGGGGGAGGACGGGGAGGGGGAGAGAGGGGGAGGACGGGGAGGGGGAGAGAGGGGGAGGACGGGGAGGGGGAGAGAGGGGGGGAGGGGGAGAGAGGGGGGGGCGGGGAGGGGGAGAGAGGGGGGGGCGGGGAGGGGGAGAGAGGGGGAGGAGGGGAGGAGGGGGAGGGTGAGGGGGGGGGCGGGGAGGGGGAGAGAGGGGGAGGAGGGGGAGGAGGTGGAGGAGGAGAGAGGGGGGGGCGGGGAGGGGCAGAGGGGGGGGCGGGGAGGGGGAGGGGGGGGGCGGGGAGGGGGCGGGGAGGGGGAGAGAGGGGGAGGAGGGGAGGAGGGGGAGGGTGAGGGGGGGGGCGGGGAGGGGGAGAGAGGGGGAGGAGGGGGAGGAGGTGGAGGGGGAGAGAGGGGGGGGCGGGGAGGGGGAGAGAGGGGGAGGGGGAGAGAGGGGGGGCGGGGAGGGGGAGGAGGGGGAGGGGGAGAGAGGGGGGGCGGGGAGGGGGAGAGAGGGGGGGGCGGGGAGGGGGAGAGAGGGGGAGGGGGAGGAGGGGGAGGGGGAGAGAGGGGGGGCGGGGAGGGGGAGAGAGGGGGAGGGGGAGGAGGGGGAGGGGGAGAGAGGGGGGGGCGGGGAGGGGGAGAGAGGGGGAGGGGGAGGAGGGGGAGGGGGAGAGAGGGGGGGGCGGGGAGGGGGAGAGAGGGGGAGGGGGAGGAGGGGGAGGGGGAGAGAGGGGGGGGCGGGGAGGGGGAGAGAGGGGGAGGGGGAGGAGGGGGAGGGGGAGAGTGGGGGGGGGCGGGGAGGGGGAGAGAGGGGGAGGGGAGGAGGGGGAGGGGGAGAGAGGGGGGTGCGGGGAGGGGGAGAGAGGGGGAGGAGGGGGAGGGGGAGAGAGGGGGGGCGGGGAGGGGGAGAGAGGGGGAGGAGGTGTATGGGGAGAGAGGGGGGTGGCGGGGAGGGGGAGAGAGGGGGAGGAGGTGGAGGGGGAGAGAGGGGGAGGAGGTGGAGGGGGAGAGAGGGGGAGGAGGTGGAGGGGGAGAGAGGGGGAGGAGGTGGAGGGGGAGAGAGGGGGGGGCGGGGAGGGGGAGAGAGGGGGGGGCGGGGAGGGGGAGAGAGGGGGGGGCGGGGGGGGGAGAGAGGGGGAGGAGGGGGAGGGGGAGAGAGGGGGGGTGGGGAGGGCGAGAGAGGGGGAGGGGGAGAGAGGGGGGGCGGGGAGGGGGAGAGGGAGGGGGAGAGGGGGGGGCGGGGAGGGGGAGAGAGGGGGAGGAGGGGGAGGGGGAGAGAGGGGGTGGCGGGGAGGGGGGAGGGGGAGAGAGGGGGGAGAGAGGGGGGGAGAGGGAGGGAGAGAGGGAGAGAGAGGGGGAGAGAGGGGGGAGAGAGGGGGAGGAGGAGAGCGGGGGAGAGCGGGGGAGAGAGGAGGGGGAGGGGGAGAGAGGGGGAGGACGGGGAGGGGGAGAGAGGGGGAGGACGGGGAGGGGGAGGGAGGGGGAGGACGGGGAGGGGGAGAGAGGGGGAGGACGGGGAGGGGGAGAGAGGGGGAGGACGGGGAGGGGGAGAGAGGGGGAGGACGGGGAGGGGGAGAGAGGGGGAGGACGGGGAGGGGGAGGGGGAGAGAGGGGGAGGACGGGGAGGGGGAGGGGGAGAGAGGGGGAGGACGGGGAGGACGGGGAGGGGGAGGACGGAGAGGACGGGGAGGGGGAGGAGGGGGAGGACGGGGAGGGGGAGGACGGGCAGGGGGAGAGAGGGGGAGGACGGGCAGGGGGAGAGAGGGGGAGGACGGGGAGGGGGAGAGAGGGGGAAGACGGGGAGGGGGAGAGAGGGGGAGGACGGGGAGGGGGAGAGAGGGGGAGGACGGGGAGGAGGGGAGAGAGGGCGAAGACGGGGAGGGGGAGAGAGGGGGAGGACGGGGAGGGGGAGAGAGGGGGAGGACGGGGAGGGGGAGAGAGGGGGAGGACGGGGAGGGGGAGAGAGGGGGAGAGAGGGGGATGACGGGGAGGGTGAGGGAGGGGGAGAGAGGGGGAGGGTGAGGGAGGGGGAGAGAGGGGGAGGACGGGGAGGGGGAGAGAGGGGGAGGACGGGGAGGGGGAGAGAGGGGGAGGACGGGGAGGGGGAAGACGGGGAGGGGGAGAGAGGAGGAGGACGGGGAGGGGGAGAGAGGGGGAGGACGGGGAGGGGGAGAGAGGGGGAGGACGGGGAGGGGGAGAGAGGGGGAGGACGGGGACGGGGAGGGGGAGAGAGAGGGGGAGGACGGGGAGAGGGGGAGGACGGGGAGAGGGGGAGGACGGGGAGGGGGAGAGAGGGGGAGGACGGGGAGGGGGAGAGAGGGGGAGGACGGGGAGGGGGAGAGAGGGGGAGGACGGGGAGGGGGAGAGAGGGGGAGGACGGGGAGGGGGAGAGAGGGGGAGGACGGGGAGGGGGAGAGAGGGGGAGGACGGGGAGGGGGAGAGAGGGGGAGGACGGGGAGGGGGAGAGAGGGGGAGGACGGGGAGGGGGAGAGAGGGGGAGGACGGGGAGGGGGAGAGAGGGGGAGGACGGGGAGGGGGAGAGAGGGGGAGGACGGGGAGGGGGAGAGAGGGGGAGGACGGGGAGGGGGAGAGAGGGGGAGGACGGGGAGGGGGAGAGAGGGGGAGGACGGGGAGGGGGAGAGAGGGGGAGGACGGGGAGGGGGAGAGAGGGGGAGGACGGGGAGGGGGAGAGAGGGGGAGGACGGGGAGGGGGTGAGAGGGGGAGGACGGGGAGGGGGTGAGAGGGGGAGGACGGGGAGGGGGAGAGAGGGGGAGGACGGGGAGGGGGAGAGAGTGGGAGGACGGGGAGGGGGAGAGAGTGGGAGGACGGGGAGGGGGAGAGAGGGGGAGGACGGGGAGGGGGAGAGAGGGGGAGGACGGGGAGGGGGAGAGAGCGGGAGGACGGGGAGGGGGAGAGAGCGGGAGGACGGGGAGGGGGAGAGAGCGGGAGGACGGGGAGGGGGAGAGAGCGGGAGAGAGGGGGAGGGGGAGAGAGCGGGAGAGAGGGGGAGGACGGGGGAGGGGGAGAGAGGGGGAGGACGGGGAGGGGGAGAGAGGGGGAGGGGGAGGACGGGGGAGGGGGAGAGAGGGGGAGGACGGGGAGGGGGAGAGAGGGGGAGGACGGGGAGGGGGAGAGAGGGGGAGGACGGGGAGGGGGAGAGAGGGGGAGGACGGGGAGGGGGAGAGAGGGGGAGGACGGGGAGGGGGAGAGAGGGGGGGAGGGGGAGAGAGGGGGGGGCGGGGAGGGGGAGAGAGGGGGGGGCGGGGAGGGGGAGAGAGGGGGAGGAGGGGAGGAGGGGGAGGGTGAGGGGGGGGGCGGGGAGGGGGAGAGAGGGGGAGGAGGGGGAGGAGGTGGAGGAGGAGAGAGGGGGGGGCGGGGAGGGGCAGAGGGGGGGGCGGGGAGGGGGAGAGGGGGGGGCGGGGAGGGGGCGGGGAGGGGGAGAGAGGGGGAGGAGGGGAGGAGGGGGAGGGTGAGGGGGGGGGCGGGGAGGGGGAGAGAGGGGGAGGAGGGGGAGGAGGTGGAGGGGGAGAGAGGGGGGGGCGGGGAGGGGGAGAGAGGGGGAGGGGGAGAGAGGGGGGGCGGGGAGGGGGAGGAGGGGGAGGGGGAGAGAGGGGGGGCGGGGAGGGGGAGAGAGGGGGGGCGGGGAGGGGGAGAGAGGGGGAGGGGGAGGAGGGGGAGGGGGAGAGAGGGGGGGCGGGGAGGGGGAGAGAGGGGGAGGGGGAGGAGGGGGAGGGGGAGAGAGGGGGGGGCGGGGAGGGGGAGAGAGGGGGAGGGGGAGGAGGGGGAGGGGGAGAGAGGGGGGGGCGGGGAGGGGGAGAGAGGGGGAGGGGGAGGAGGGGGAGGGGGAGAGAGGGGGGGGCGGGGAGGGGGAGAGAGGGGGAGGGGGAGGAGGGGGAGGGGGAGAGTGGGGGGGGGCGGGGAGGGGGAGAGAGGGGGAGGGGAGGAGGGGGAGGGGGAGAGAGGGGGGTGCGGGGAGGGGGAGAGAGGGGGAGGAGGGGGAGGGGGAGAGAGGGGGGGGCGGGGAGGGGGAGAGAGGGGGAGGAGGTGTATGGGGAGAGAGGGGGGTGGCGGGGAGGGGGAGAGAGGGGGAGGAGGTGGAGGGGGAGAGAGGGGGAGGAGGTGGAGGGGGAGAGAGGGGGAGGAGGTGGAGGGGGAGAGAGGGGGAGGAGGTGGAGGGGGAGAGAGGGGGGGGCGGGGAGGGGGAGAGAGGGGGGGGCGGGGAGGGGGAGAGAGGGGGGGGCGGGGGGGGGAGAGAGGGGGAGGAGGGGGAGGGGGAGAGAGGGGGGGTGGGGAGGGGGAGAGAGGGGGAGGGGGAGAGAGGGGGGGCGGGGAGGGGGAGAGGGAGGGGGAGAGGGGGGGGCGGGGAGGGGGGAGAGAGGGGGAGGAGGGGGAGGGGGAGAGAGGGGGTGGCGGGGGGGGAGGGGGAGAGAGGGGGGAGAGAGGGGGGGGGAGAGGGGGGAGAGAGGGAGAGAGAGGGGGAGAGAGGGGGGAGAGGAGGGGGAGGAGGAGAGCGGGGGAGAGCGGGGGAGAGAGGAGGGGGGAGGGGGAGGAGAGGGGGGAGGGACGGGGAGGGGGAGAGAGGGGGAGGACGGGGAGGGGGAGGGAGGGGGAGGACGGGGAGGGGGAGAGAGGGGGAGGACGGGGAGGGGGAGAGAGGGGGAGGACGGGGAGGGGGAGAGAGGGGGAGGACGGGGAGGGGGAGAGAGGGGGAGGACGGGGAGGGGGAGGGGGAGAGAGGGGGAGGACGGGGAGGGGGAGGGGGAGAGAGGGGAGGACGGGGAGGACGGGGAGGGGGAGGACGGAGAGGGACGGGGAGGGGGAGGAGGGAGAGGGGGAGGACGGGGAGGGGGAGGACGGGCAGGGGGAGAGAGGGGGAGGACGGGCAGGGGGAGAGAGGGGGAGGACGGGGAGGGGGAGAGAGGGGGAAGACGGGGAGGGGGAGAGAGGGGCGAGGACGGGGAGGGGGAGAGAGGGGGAGGACGGGGAGGAGGGGAGAGAGGGCGAAGACGGGGAGGGGGAGAGAGGGGGAGGACGGGGAGGGGGAGAGAGGGGAGGACGGGGAGGGGGAGAGAGGGGGAGACGGGGAGGGGAGAGAGGGGGAGAGAGGGGGATGACGGGGAGGGTGAGGGAGGGGGAGAGAGGGGGAGGGGTGAGGGAGGGGGAGAGAGGGGGAGGACGGGGAGGGGGAGAGAGGGGGAGGACGGGGAGGGGGGAGAGAGGGGGAGGACGGGGAGGGGGGAAGACGGGGAGGGGGAGAGAGGGAGGAGGACGGGGGAGGGGGGAGAGAGGGGGAGGACGGGGAGGGGGGAGAGAGGGGGGGAGGACG